>NW_021703774.1:125443041-125495113 GCF_005190385.1 Monodon monoceros | reverse complement strand
CCGCCGAGCCGGCCGAGCCCCGCGGCGGCGTGTGCGTGTGCGCGCGTCGCGGCCGGCCTCGCCGGAACGGCTCTCCTCGGCCCCCGGCTTCCCGTGCCCCCGGGCGGGCGGGTGGCGGGCTCTGGCGCCGCGAGACCCGGCCAGGAGCGGCCCGGCCAGCGCTCCACCGCGCCGCAGAGGCGCGCACACGGACGTAGACACTCGGCGCACGGAACCCCGCGCGGCCGCACGCCTCCCGCCGGCGCTCGGCTTGGCGCACGCACCGCCGCCCCCGCGCCCGGCACGCCGCCCCCACACCCACCTGCGCCCCCGGGGGTCTCGGGCCCCCCTTCCTTTGTTCTTCAAGCTATTTGCATGAGGATTATCTAATGACGCAGCAAGGATACAACGTGCTCGCCACAACGTGACCGTCGCCATTTTTCTGTTTTTATTCTATCTCTGCCATGTGATAGATTGGGGGGGTGGGGGTTGGAAAAGAGAGAGACAGGATTAAAAAAAAAAAAAAACTTCCGGGTCTCATGACCGGGAAGGGAGAAAAACAAAAGAGACAAGACACAACTCCAGGGGAATGATGTGTGTGCGCGCGCGCGCGCGACTGCGCGCCCTTGACTCCTCTGCTCAGAGGAGGGAGGCTCCCGCAGTGGGCAGGGAGCATCCTCCCACCTCGGGAGCCGTGTGCCCCCGGAGGGTCCGGCTCGAACCCTGTAGCCGTGGCGGTCGCGGGTCCCGGTCTCACACCCGCCGCCGACGCTCTGCGAAGCTGTCAGCTTGGTCCCTTCCTCTGGCCGCCTCCACTTGCCGGTCCACCCCAGAGCTCGCGCTCTCCCTCCCGGGCGGGTGTACCTTTCTGGGTTACGTGCAGAGAAGTCTCACTAACACCGTGAAGGAGGAAATGATCAAATTTAAAGGCTACTGTATTTCACAAGTTTTAAAATAGTTTGCTGCCATGATGTTCTGCATAACAACCGCGTGGCAACACACTAGGCAGAATCTAATATTGGTTCGAATCCTTCCTTCCTCTCTTTCTCTACCCCCTTTTCTCTCTCTTCCCAAAGCGGGACACACCCTTGTGTGGTGGTCCGTGGGGTTTGTTACGTGGGGACGGACCTTTCATCGCGGATTGACTTATTTAGAAAAAAAATTTTAATAAATGGTTGTTCAGGGTCATTGTTTAAGAAGACAGTTGCATGGAGCAAGGTGGATTCGTGTTACACTCATTCACATTCAGAGGGCGTGATAGGCATTTCATTCTCTCCCAAGTCTCGTGTTCACGGGTTGCTGAAAAAAGTGGGAACTCTGCCACATTTTTCAGTGAGATATAGAATTTTGTGCTTTTGTTTACTACTGTATTTCCTTTGGGCACTTTCACTTTTGTTTCTCTTGAGTTTCCTTTCTGGTTTCTTGTCCTATTTAGTAATTCTGAGCAGAAATGGACTTCACAGTTCGTTCGGGTTTCTCACTTTACAGGCGAAAAAACTGAGGCCCTGCGTAGTGAGGAGTTGCCCCAGGTGACACATTTAATTCGAATTGAGCCCTACTCACCTGATATATCTGGTAGTGGGGTGGCAATGGAAAGTGGGGGGGGGGACGGGAGTTAACTTAGCGACGACGTATAGCAGCAATTCTGCTTTGTGAAATTCATAACCTAGAAATTAAAGATGGAGAACACTTACCAGATCATTCGCGTCTTAGGACTGGTGTGAACTGATTGCTTCTTCAAAACCCCCTTCCTTGTGCCTTGACTCCAGTATATCTGTTAATTCAGGTTCTCCTTCCCCTTTCCATGCGACAGTTGGCCGTCTCACTGAACAACCCTACATGATTGCTATGAAGTAATTTTATTAGAATCACAGAGATGACCACTCCCCATTTGTGCAATCACTGTGTCCCTTTTATATTTATTTCCTGGTGCCTTTCACACTTCATTGTACAGGACAGTCGGTGTACCTCCCTGAACTAGAGGGTAAGCTTTGAGGGTCACGGCCATGTTCATCTTATATCTCCCATGTTTAGCACCCTGCCTGGCAGTGAATGAACCAGTGAAGGTCTGAAGAGGATTTTTTCCATAATTCCATCCTGACCATTTCTAGGAAATTTCTTCCATGTTTTTGGTGAAAGCGGAACACTGGAGATGCTTTTTGATTCTTACACCTCTGCGGACCATTTTTTGGCTTCTAATTTACAGAGCCAAGAAAAACATAATTTGCTTTCTCAATTTTTTTTATTAAACCAACTGCTATCTCCCCTCTTTTTACCATATTTGGTTCCTCTTCAAATTCCATCTAATTCATATAATTAGTTATGCCAACACTTGCCCTTTGAGTTTTGCTTTCATAGACTCCAAAAGTTTTACTTTCATAGACTTTCAGTTTGGTGAGGTTCAAACTGATTTTACTCTGCTCAGCCTGGAATTAAATTATCAGAGGCAGCATTCTTTATGAGACTCGGATTCTTCCTGGAACCCAGTGAACTAAGTAAGGAGGCTGGCAGTTGAGCAAGCTGAAGAGGGCTGCTGGAAAGATGTCAGCATCTGGACAAAAAGTGCACATTTGCAACTTTAAAGGATTGGAGAATAGCTGATATATGTAATTACAGCTTGGAGAAGGATCTGGACTGTCACAGGTGATCTCAGACGCATCCAGATCGATGAGTTTCCATTGCATATCTGAGCATGAACTGAACGTATTCCTTTGGATAGGGCAGACAAGCTGATATTACTGATCGTAACATCTAAAGTTCATATGTTTCATCCCAGATAATAACAGTGTGATAATAATTTTAAGGGCAACAATAACAACTTCCAGCAAGGTGGAGATGAAGCCTAATTATATGTCATGTCATGTGCTCCCTTAAATACAAAGCTCCACAGAGAAAAAAGGGACACAGCTCAAAAATATAGGGAATACCTCTATACCTCTTGTCTTCCACATCCGTGCACTCACATCATTATATTCTTTATCACACTTTAGTCCTCTGGGGTATTACATAGTTGCTGATGAAAGAGAACTCTTATAGGCACTCCAACAAAATCTTCTTTCATCTCTCCAATACACACTTGCAAAATGCCAATTCTTGGTGTGTGAGATGAGCTTTGGAATCAGGTCCTAATCTCAGCTCTGCCAAACTATTAGCTGTGTCATCCCGGGTAAATTATTCATCGGTTCTGATTCTCTGTTTCTTTATGCATAAAATGAGGATTACAGCACCTACCCCAAAGAGGAGTTTTTAGGACTGAAATTTAATCAAAATTTAATAAAATATATGTAAAGACCTCTTATGGTACTTGGAACATAATTTTTAATAACAAGTAGCTGTAATAATGTTGTTATTGTATTTGTATTTACCCCATGCACTTTTTAGAATTATTCTATCCCTTTTGGCTTCCTACTCTTGACCCTTCAACAAAACTGCTATTGGTAAAAGTTCTGTGACTATGAAGATAAATAAGAATAAAGTCCTGCCTTCAAGTTCACACTTCAGCCTTGAAAAAGATACATATGCCAGTAACTATACTGATACTGGAGGACTGAAGACAAGTACTTGGTTCATACCACTTTATGATGACCTACCTGAGAAATACTTAATTAAGATCTAGATTTATTAACAGTCAGGCACTGACAATACTTGTGGAAGCAGTTAGGAAAATACCAAACAAAACACCTCAAAAGAAAAAAAAAACCGCTCATTTTCACACAAATGAGGAAAATTACATTTAAAACTCCCTCTAATCAGCATCATTATGCAGCTTTTGAAAAGTTTTCTGGTCCCATAGATGAGGCAGGCTTCTTTTGCCAGGTTGTGAAAAATATGCCAGGTTGTACCTTTGATGTAATGTTGGACAAATGTAGTTAATAGGAAGCACTTCTGGTTGTTAATTAATTAGATCGCTTTAATCAAGAACTATTTTCTGAGAAACTTATTCCCAGCCCTGGGTCAGATGCTAAGGAAACAAAGATGGTGAAGATAGACTTTGTCCTTAAGGAACTCATTCAACAAGTGTTTATTGATTACCTTCTGGGATGTGATGGTGAGCAAGACATGAGCTTACTACATGGAGATGGATATATACACGTATCTTTCCAGCTTCCTCAAGAAGTATGTGACAGGCACAGGGTTTGGGCAAGACAAAATATATCTATTCCTTGCCCCACCCCAAAAGTTTTTTGTTCCTTGAAACAAAGAGCAGCTCTGGAAAGAATAGTTTGGTCGCTGTTGCCCACATGAACCTGGAAATCTCACTAGCATTAGGCAGAATTGTGAAGTGAGCAGTTATTTTCAATTCTCCTTGAGTCTGGGCTATTTAAATAGCTTTTTGGTCTCTCAGTTCCTGTCTTTCTGAACTATTTTGTTCTTCAAAGGGCTACTATAATGGTGATTCTAAAATACAAACCCGATTATATTATTCCCCTGCTTAAAATTTTTCATGGTTCCTCATTATCTGCCCAGCATAGCACATAAGATTTTTCGTGGTCTTGCCCTGCCAAGCCTTCTAGCCACATCCTCCAGAAGACCCACATGTAGGAGTGCCAGATTTAGTAAATACAACTACCGGCTGCCCAGTTTAATGTAAGTTTCGGATAAACAACAATTTTTTGGTATACATGTGTGCCCAATATTGCATGAGACATACTTATACTAAAATATTCATTGTTTATCTGAAATCCTGATTTAAAGGGGCATCTTGTATTTTACCTGGCAGCCCTCACTACTCATGCCAGCCAGATTAATTAACTTGCCATTCCCCACTGGTCTCTTCATGCCTTTATCAGTGCTTGAGAGCCTCTCCATCCTGCCCCTTATCCACATGATATTCTCCTGCTGCTTCTTCAAAAGCCGGTTATGGGACCTGGAACTCTGCAAGGGTGAGCTTAGAATCCAGTGTTCTGGGGATGAGCCTGGCCACCTGTGAGCCTTGTTTAATACCTGGGCTTCTGCCCTAGTTCCTGTTCATCTTTTCCATTCTCCCTCCTGAAACTGGAGTTCTGCCCTGAACCTCCGTTTATTTGGCTGGGACCCACACGTGGTTTTGCACCCTTGCCAATTCTCTCCCTGGGGCTGTGGGGCTAGGTCTTTTCTCCCAGCTGCTGGCTGGGCTCCTGACTAAACTAAATAGATCATTGAAACCTGTCTGAGATTCTGTCACCTTCCTGTCTTGCCTACTACAAAGGCTGAACAAAAGACTCAAATAAGATGAAGTTTGTGAAAGTGGATTGTAAATTTTAAAGTCTCCATGATGGTAATTTACGTTAGAAACTAATTTCAAGCTCTTCACCTGGTTCTATAAAGGAAAGCTTCTCTCTAAAGTTCTCTGGATTTCCCCTGTGTCAGGCATATATGCCTGGTGATATATGATGCTGAAAATGATGTGGAAATTTTCCAAATGTCCTCTAATTTTGATTAGTGCATTCAACCACTCTGGCTATTGCATTATGAATGGATCTAGACTAGTGGCTTTAATTTTTAAAATTTTAATTTTACGATCCAGGATGCACCTCTTCATAATGGAAACCAAGGTCTCGTGAACTATGTCATAATGAGTGTGTGTATTGAACTCTGATGTTTTCTCTTCTATTTCATCTTCTAAAAAATTGGTGGACTTCCTTGGTGGCGCAGTGGTTAAGAATCCACCTGCCAATGCAGGGGACACAGGTTCGATCCCTGGTCCGGGAAGACCCCTCATGCCGCGGAGCAACTAAGCCCATGCGCCACAACTACTGAGCCTGTGCTCTAGAGCCCACGAGCACAACTACTGAGCCCACAGGCCTAGAGCCCACACAACCCAACAAAGAGTAGCCCCTGCTCGCTGCAAGTAGAGAAAGAGTGCACACAGTGACAAAGACCCAATGCAGCCAAAAATAAAATTAATTAATTAATTTTTAAAAAATTGGTTAACCCACGATATTAATTTCATAACCCACGAATAGGTTGTGACTTGCATTTTGCTAAGCACTGGTCTGCACAATCCATGACATTTCCTGTATTATCCAACTGACCAGGATAGCTATCAAATGTCAGCCTCATGTGGTGCAGTCCCCAATAGGAACCACCTTGCCTGCAAGGGGAGTTGAGCCCACCTCACTGAGATAAGTCACAGTTGTCCCTTTTGATAACATCAGTAAGCAGAGTGCTGCAGCCAGACTTTCTAACCTGTCTGGGGTTAATATACAAAATTTCTGGCAAGGCCATTTATAAAGAGGGATAGCTCAAAATTATCACAAATGGCAACTACATTCATTTCAGGATAGAGGGATATTGTTTGGGGGCTAATTCTTTCTCAAACTTAAAAAAAATTCATTCCTGGTTGGGTAAAAGAGTCTTTTAGGTTTCTGAGATTCCACATTGATTTCGTAGTTAAATGTAAATGAAAGCTCTCTCACTCACTGCTATGATTTGGTTTTACTCTCCTTTCCCCTAAATGGTGAGCAGGTTAATCTGATATTCAGAAGCTGGGCAAGAGTAGATTCCAGAAAAAATAAAGAAAATGTGTAGAAAGGAAGTATTTTTCAAATGGAGTGGAAAGAAGACAGTTTACGTAAGGAATTCTTATGATACAGGGAATCAATCCAGCTGCTAGAATTTAGGATTTTCTCCCACCTACCCCACCCTCTTCTTTTACTCAGGGCTGCCTCATTCATTTTTCTTTATGGTAGGGTTTTATTTTTGTCGGTTTTGTTGGCCTTGAAAAAACCAGATCAGTGGTGGCACAAAAGATGGATTGGAGATGAGAACGGAGCAGAGGAATTAGAGGCAGCTAGTATAGACAACTGTTTGGCTACAAAAGCTAACAGAGAAATAAGGTAACAATCAAAGGAGGGAAATCAGGTAAAGGAGAGATTTTTGTTTGCTTGTCTTGAAAGTGCTTGAAAAATTTCATATACTGTTGGAAATGATCCAGTAGAGGAAAAGTTCATGATGTAGGATGGAGGTAGGATTTGCTGGTCTGGTGTTCTTGAGTCCGCTGGGGGAGGGGGAGAATGCATAAGTGGAAGCTTTTACATAGGATCACGGAGCATGCAGGAAGGACGGGGTCTAAGCATGTACACCTGTACGGACATGTGGATGTGGTAGGAGCAAGTGGAAGTTCTCTTCTGATTCTTCAGTTTTCTCAAGAAAGAAGCACAGTCATCAGCTGATGGTGAAGACGCGGGAAAAGAGAGGCACAGGTGTAAAACAGTCCATTAGCAGAAAGTGAACATATGACTGTAGACTGCAGGGAAGTGAATGGATCAGGGAGATGCAGGATGTTAGCTGGGGAACAGTAAGGGTCTTAAGTTCCTCGTGACAAGCTTAAAGGGAGACCAGCGTGGGTAGAAAGTTGGATTTAACCAGTGCTGTGAGTTTGCCAACGAGTATGACAGAATTAAGGTGATCAAGGGAGTTTAGGGAGTGATTATGTCTATTGACTCTGAATTTTAAGCTGAGTAAAGAGGGAATGGAGAACCACAAGGGGCAAAGGATAAAAAAAAAAAAAAAATGGTGCCTAAGATGCTCCTCCCTCTGGTCTTTGCATGACTGGCTCCCTCTTGTGATTCAGCCATTCTCTGATGTCACCTTTTTAACTCTCTTCTGAGTACTTAACATGTTTTCTTTTTACGCACACCTTGGAGACACTGCAAGTTAGGTTCCAGACCACCTCAATAAAGTGAATAACACAAAAAAAGCAGATATCACAATAAAGCGTGTCACACGAATTCTTTGGTTTCCCAGTGCATATAAAGGTTATGTTTACACTTGATGTTATCTACTAAGTGTGCAATAACATTATGTCTAAAAAGAATGTACATACCTTAATTTATTTTTTTGGCTGCGTTGGGTCTTCGTTGCTGCACGCGGGCTTTCTCCAGTTGTGGTGAGCGGGGTCTACTCTTCATTGCAGTGCACGGGCTTCTCATTGTGATGGCTTCTCTTGTTGTGGAGCATGGGCCCTAGGCAAGCAGGCTTCAGTAGTTGCAGCACGTGGGCTCAGTAGTTGCGGTGCACGGGCTCTAGGGTGCGTGGGCTTCAGTAGTTGTGGTGCGCAGACTCAGTAGTTGTGGCACACGGACTTAGTTGCTCCACGGCATTTGGGATCTTCCTGGACCAGGGATAGAATCCTGCATTGGCAGGTGGATTCTTAGCCACTGTGCCACCAGGAAAATCCTACACACCTTAATTTAAAAAAACTTTATTGTTAAGAAATGCCAACCATCATCTGAGCCTTCAGTGAGTCATAATCTTTCTTCTGGTGGAAGATCTTGCCTCGATGTTGATGGCTGCTGACTGAACAGGGTGGTGGTTGCTAAAGGTTGGGATGGCTGTGGTAATTTCTTAAAATAAGGTAACAATGAAGTTTGTGAAATTGATTGACTCTTTCTTTCACAAAAGATTTCTTTGTAGCATGCAATGCTGTTTGATAGCATTTTACTCACAGGAGAACTTCTTACAAAATTGGAGTCAATTCTGTCAAACCCTGCCACTGCTTCATCAACTAAGTTTATGTAATATTCTAAATCCTTTGTTGTCATTTCAACAACCATCACATCATCTTCACCAGGAGTAGATTCCATCTCAAGAAATCCCTTTCTTTCCTCAACCATAAGAAGCACCTCTTCATCCACTAAAATTTTATCTTGAGATTATAACAATTTAGTCACATCTTCAGGCTCCATTTCCAATTCTGTTTCTCTTGCATTTTCCATCACATCTTCAGTTACTTCCTCCACTGAAGTCTTGAACTCCTCAAAGTCATCCATGAGGGTTGGAATTAACTTCTAAACTCCTGTTACTGTTGGTATTTTGACCTCTTCCCATGAATCACAAATGTTCTTAATAGCATCTAGAATGGTGAATCCTTTCCAGAAGGTTTTTCAATTGACTTTGCACAGATTCATCAGAGGAATCACTATTTACAGCAGCTATAGCCTTATGAAACATATTTCTTAAATAATAAAACTTGAAAGTCAGAATTACTCCTTGATCCATAGGCTGCAGGATGGGTGTGTTAGTAGGCATGAAAACATTAATCTCATTGTACATCTCCATCAGAGCTCTTGGGTAACCAGGTGCGTTGTAAGTGAACAGTAATATTTTGAAAGGAATCTTTTCTTCTGAGCAGTAGGTTGCAACAGTAAGTCTCAACAGTGGGCTTAAAATATTCAGTAAACCATTTTCTAAACAAATGTTCTGTCATCCAGGTTTTGTTCTTTCACTGACAGAGCACAGGAAAAGTAGATTTAGCATAAGTCTTAAGGACCCTAGGGTTTTCAGAATGGTAAATGAGCACTGACTTCAACTTAAAGTCACCAGCTACATCAGCCCCTAATAAAAGAGTCAGCCTGTCATTGAAACTTTGAAACCAGGCATTGACTTCTCCTTGCCAACTATGAAAATCATGGATGGCATCTTTTCCCAATAGAAGCCTCTTTTGTCTACATTAAAAATCTATTGGAAACAACAAGCAAGACAGGAAGACAAACCCACCCATCAGCAAACAGGCTGCCTAAAGTCGTATTAAGTCCACAGACACCCCAAAACACACCACCTGACACGGGCCTGCCCATTGGAGGGACAAAATCCAGCTCCACCCACCAGAACATAGGCACCATTCCCTCCCACCAGGAAGCCTACACAAACCACTGGACCAACCTCGCCCACTGGGAGCAGACACCAGAAGCAAGAGGAACTACGAACCTGAAGCTTGCAGAAAGGAGACCTCAAACACAGTAAGTCAGAGAAAATGAGAAGACAGAGAAATACGTTGCAGATGAAGGAGCAAGACAAAAACCCACAAGACCAAATAAATGAAGAAGAAATAGGCAAGCTACCTGAAAAACAATTGAGAGTAATGATAGTAAAGATGATCCAAAATCTTGGAAACAGAATGGAAAAAATACAAGAAATGTTTAACAAGGACCTAGAAGAACTAAAGAACAAACAAATAGTGATGAACAACACAATCACCAAAATTAAAAATACACTAGAAGGAATCAGTAGCAGAATAACTGGGGCAGAAAAACAGATAAGTGAGCTGGAAGATAGAATGGTGGGAATAACTGCCATGTAGCAGAATAAAGAAAAAAGAATGAAAGGAATTGAGGACAGTTGCAGAGACCTCTGGGACAACATTAAACACACCAACATTCAAATTACAGGGGTCCCAGAAGAAGAAGAGAAAGAGAAAGGGTCTGAGAAAATATTTGAAGAGAATATAGTTGAAAACTTCCCTAACAGGGGAAAGGAAAGAGTCAATCAAGTCCAGGAAGCACAGAGAGTCCCATACAGGATAAACTCAAGGAGAAACATGCCAAGACACATATTAATCAAACTAACAAAAATTAAATACAAAGAAAAAATATTAAAAGCAGCAAGGGAAAAGCAACAAATAACATACAAGTGAATCCCCATAAGGTTATCAGCTCATCTTTTAGCAGAAACTCTGCAGGCCAGAAGGGAGTGGCAGGATATATTTAAAATGATGAAAGGGAAAAACCTACAACCAAGACTACTCTACCCGGCAAGGATCTCATTCAGATTTGACGAAGAAATTAAAAGCTTTACAGACAAGCAAAAGCTAAGAGAATTCAGCACCATCAGACCAGCTTTACAACAAATGCTAAACAGAACTTCTCTAGGCAGGAAACACAAGAGAAGAAAAAGACAAGCCCAAAACAATTAAGAAAATGGTAATAGGAACATACATATCAATAATTACCTTAAATGTAAATGGATTTAACACTCCAACCAAAAGATACAGACTGGCTGAATGGATACAAAAACAAAACCTGTATATATGTTGTCTACAAGAGACCTACTTCAGACCCATACAGACTGAAAGTGAGGGGATGCAAAAAGATATTCCATGCAAACAGAAATCAAAAGAACTGGAGTAGCAATACTCATATTGGACAAAATAGACTTTAAAATAAAGATTGTTACAAGAGACAAGGAAGGACACTACATAATGATCAAGGGATCAATCCAAGAAGATTTAACAATTGTAAATATTTATGCACCCAAGTAGGAGAACCTCAATACATAAGGCAAATGCTTATAGCCATAAAAGGGGAAATCAACATTAACACAATAATAGTGGGGGACTTTAACACTCCACTTAACACCAATGGATAGATCATCCAGACAGAAAATTAGAAAGGAAACACAAGCCTTAAATGACACATTAGACCAAATAGACTTAATTGATCTTTATAGGACATTCCATCCCAAAGTAGCAGAATACACTTTCTTCTCAAGTGCACAGGGAACGTTCTCCAGGATGGATCACATCTTGGGTCACAAATCAAGCCTCAGTAAATTTAAGAAAATTGAAATCATGTCAAACATCTTTTCCAACCACAACACTATGTGATTAGAAATCAATTACAGGAAAAAAACTGTAAAAAAACAAAAATACATGGAGGCTAAACAATATGCTACTAAATAACTAAAAGATCACTGAAGAAATCAAGGAAGAAAGAAAAAATTACCTAGAAACAAATGACAATGAAAACACGACACAAAACCTATGGGATGTAGCAAAAGCAGTTCTAAGAGGGAAGTTAACAGCAATATAACCTTACCTCGAAAAACAAGAAAAATCTCAAATAGACAACCTAACCTTACATCTAAAGCAACTAGAGAAAGAAGAACAAACAAAACCCAAAGTTAGTAGAAGGAAAGAAATCATAAAGATCAGAGCAGAAATAAATGAAATAGAAACAAACAAACAAACAAAAAGAACAGTAGCAAAGATCAATAAAACTAAAAGCTGGTTCCTTGAGAAGATAAACAAAACTGATAAACCTTTATCCAGACTCATCAAGAAAAAAAGGGAGAGGACTCAAATCAATAAAATTAGAAATGAAAAATGAGAAGTTATAACTGACACTGCAGAAATACAAAGGATCATAAGAGACTACTATAAACAACTATATGCTAATAAAATGGACAACCCAGAAGAAATGGACAATTCTTAGAAAAGTACAACCTTCCAAGACTGAACCAGGAAGAAATAGATAATATGAACAGACCAATCACAAGTAACGAAATTGGAACTGTGACTAAAAATCTTCCAACAAACAGAAGTCCAGGACCAGATGGCTTCACAGGTGAATTCTATCAAACATTTAGAGAAGAGCTAACACCTATCTTTCTCACGCTCTTCCAAATAATTACAGAGGGAAGAACACTCCCAAACTCATTCTAGGAGGCCACCATCCCCCCGATACCAAAACCAGACAAAGATATCACAAAAAAAGAAAATTACAGGCCAATATCACTGATGAACATAGAAGCAAAAATCCTCAACACAATAGTAGCAAACCAAATCAAACAGCACATTAAAAAGATCATACACCATGATCAAGTGGGATTTATCCCAGGGATTCAAGAATTCTTCAATATATGCAAATCAATCAGTGTGATACACCATATTAACAAATTGAAGAATAAAACACATATGATCATCTCAATAGATGCAGAAAAATCTTTCGACAAAATTCAACACCTATTTATGATAAAAATACTCCAGAAAGTGGGCATAGAGGGAACCTAACTCAACATAATAAAGGCCACATATGACAAACCCACAGCAAACATTATTCTCAATGGTGAAAAACAGAAAGCATTTCCTCTAAAACCAGGAACAGGACAAGGATGCCCACTCTCGGCACTATTATTTAACATAGTTTTGGAAGTCCTAGCCATGGCAACCAGAGAAGAAAAAGAAATAAAAGGAATCCAAATTGGCAAAGAAGAAATAAAGCTGTCACTGTTTGCCGATGACATGATACTATACATAGAGAATCCTAAAGATGCCACCAGAAAACTACTAGGGCTAATCAGTGAATTCAGTAAAGTCACAGGACACAAAATTAATGTACAGAAATCTCTTGCATTCCTATACACTAACAATGAGAGATCAGAAAGAGAAATTAAAGAAGCAATTCCATTTACCACTGCAACAAAAAGAATAAAATACCTAGGAATAAACCTACCTAAGGAGGCAAAAGACCTGTACGCAGAAAACTATAAGATACTGATGAAAGAAATCAAGATGACACAAACAGATGGAGAGATATACCATGTTCTTGGATTGGAAGAATCAATATTTTGAAAATGACTATACTACCCAAAACAATCTACAGATTCAATGCAATCCCTATCAATTACCAATGGCATTTTTCACAGAACTAGAACAAAAAAATTTACAATTTGTGTGGAAACACAAAAGACCTTGACAGCAAAAGCAATTCTGAGAAAGAAAAACTGAGCCAGAGGAATCAATCTCCCTGACTTCAGGTTATTCTACAAAGATACAGTAATCAAGACAGTATGGTACTGGCACAAAAACAGAAATATAGATCAATGGAACAGGGTAGAAAGCCCAGAGATAAACCCATGCACATATGGTCACCTAATCTATGACAAAGTATGCCAGAATATACAATGGAGCAAAGATAGCCTCTTCAATAAGTGGTGTTGGGAAAATTGGACAGCTACATGTAAAAAAATGAAATTAGAACACTCCCTAACACCATACACAAAAATAAACTCCAAATGGATTAGAGACCTAAATGTAAGGCCAGACACTATAAAACTCTTAGAGGAAAACATAGGCAGAACACTCTTTGACATAAATCGCAGCAAGATCTTTTTTGACCCACCTCCTAGAGTAATGAGCATAAAAACAGAAATAAACAAATGCGACCTAATTAGACTTAAAAGCTTTTGCACAGCAAAGGAAACCATAAACAAGATGAAAAGACAACCTTTGGAATGGGAGAAAATATTTGCCAATGAAGCAGCTGACAAAGGATTAATCTCCAAAATATACAAACAGCTCATGCAGTTCAATATCAAAAAAAACAAACAACCCAATCCAAAAGTGGGCAGAAGACTTAAATAGACATTTCTCCAAAGAAGACATACAGATGGCCAACAAACACATGAAAAGATGCTCAACATTTCTAGTTATTAGAGAAATGCAAATCAAAACTACAATGAGGTATCATCTCACACCAGTCAGAATGGCCATCATCAAAAAATCTACAAACAATAAATGCTGGCGAGGGTGTGGAGAAAAGGGAACCCTCATGCATTGTTGGTGGGAATGTAAATTGATTCCCTATGGAATCAATGGAGAACAGTATGGAGATTCCTTTAAAAACTAAAAATAGAACTACCATACGACCCAGCAATCCCACTACTGGGCATATACCTGGAGAAAACCATAATTCAAAAAGAGTCATGTACCACAATGTTCACTGCAGCTCTATTTACAATAGCCAGGACATGGAAACAACCTAAATGTCCATCAACAGAGGAAAAGATAAAGAAGATGTAGCACATATATACAATGGAATATTACTCGACCATAAAAAGGAATGAAATTGGGTCATTTGTAGAGACATGGATGGACATAGAGACTGTCATACAGAGTGAAGTAAGTTAGAAAGAGAAAAACAAATATTGCATATTAACACATATATGTGGAATCTGAAAAAATTGGTATAGACGATCTTATTTACAAAGCAGAAATAGAGACACAGACATAGAGAACAAACATATAGACACCAAGGGGGATGGGTGTGTGTAGGATGAATTGGGAGATTGGGATTGACGTATATACACTACTGATACTATGTATAAAATAGATAACTAATGAGAACCTACTGTATAGCACAGAGAACTCTACTCAATGCTCTGTGGTGACCTAAATGAGAAGGAAATCCAAAAAAGAGGGGATATATGTATACGTATAGATGATTCACTTTGCTGTACAGTATAAACTAACACAATATTGTAAAGTAACTATACTCCAATAAAAAATAATAATAAAATAAAATAAATAAACAAAAAATAATAATTTTTAAAAAACCTCTCCCCTCCAATCCATTCTCTCTATGGCTGCTAGATTCATTTTGCTAAAACCCTGTCTTATCTTGTTATTCCTCCACTCAAAAACCATTAGTGGCTCTCACTGCCTGTGGTATAAATAGTTTGTGTAATCAAAGTATCTCATAAAAAGAAATCTATTGTTTAGTGTAGCCACTTTCGTTAATTATCTCAGCTGGATCTTCTGGATAAGTTGCTGCTGCTTCTACATCAGCACTTCCTGCTTCCCCTTTGCACTTTTACGTTATGGAGATGGCTTCCTTCCTTCAACCTCATGAAGCAACCTCTCCTAGCTTAAAACTTTTCTTCTGCAGCTTCTTCACCTCTCTCAACTTTCATAGAACTGAATAGAGTTAGAGCTTTGCTCTGGATTAGACTTTGGCTTAAGGGAATGCTGTGGCTGGTTTGATCTTCTATTCAAACTGCTAGAACTTTCTCTGTATCATCAGTAAGGCTGTTCTGCTTTCTTATCATTCCTGTGTTTCTTGGAGTAGCACTTTTAATTTCCTTTAAGAACCTTTCCTTTGCATTCACAACTTGGCTAACTGTTTGGTGCAAGAGGCCTAGCTTTCAGCCTTTCTCAGCTTTCAACATGCCTTCGTCACTAAGCTTAATCATTTTTAGCTTTTGGTCTAAAGTGAGAAATGTGTGGCTCTTCCTTTTACTTGAACACTTAGAGGCCGTTGTAGGGTTCTTAATTGGCCTAATTTAAATATTGTTGTGTCCCAGGGCATAGGGAGGCCTAAGGAGAGGAAGAGAAATGAAGGAACAGCTGGTCAGGAGAGCCATCAAAACACATATTTATTAAGTTCACCATCTTCTATAGGCACAGTTCATGGTGCCCCAAAACAATTACAATAGTAACATCAAAAATCACTAATCACAGATCACCATAACAAATATAATAATAATGACAAAGTTTGAAATATTGCAAGAATTACTAATATGCGACACAGAGACATGAAGTGAGAAAATTCTTTTGGAAGAATGGTGCTGATAGACTTGCTTGACACAGAGTTGCCACAAACCTTCAATTTATTTATTTATTTATTTATTTATCGCTGCATTGGGTCTTCATTGCTGCATGCTGCTTTGCTCTAGTTGTGGTAAGCAGAGGCTGCTCTTTGTTGCGGTGCGTGGGCTTCTCATTGCGGTGGCTTCTCTTGTTGCGGAGCACAGGCTCTAGGCGCAAGGGCTTCAGTAGTTGTAGCACATGGGCTTCAGTAGTTGCAGCACATGGGCTCAGTAGATGCAGTGCATGGGCTCAGTAGTTGTGGCTCATGGGCTCTAGAGCACAGGCTCAGTAGTTGTGGCGCACGGGCTTAGTTGCTGCGCCGTATGTGGGATCTTCCCAGACCAGGGCTCAAACCCGTGTCCCTTGCATTGGCAGGTGGATTCTTAACCACTGCGCCATCAGGGAAGTCCCAACCTTCAATTTTAAAAAATGCAATGTTGGGAATTCCCTGGTGGTCCAGTGGTTAGAACTCCACACTTCCACTGCAGTGGGCACGGATTCCATCCCTGGTCAGGGAGCTAAGATCCTTCATGCAGCACGGCCAAAAACTTAAAAAAAAAAAAAGCAGTATCTGCAAAGTGCAAAAAAAGAGATATGCCTGTACTTTCTTTTATCTATCTATCTTTCATCTACCTGTCTTCTATCTTTGTATCTGTATATTATCTTTCTCTGTATCTCTATACCCATCTATATCTCTGTCTAACTGGCTGTCATTTATCTATCTCGGTAACCATTCATCTATCTGTCTATCTATCTATGATCTGTTTCACACTACTAGAATATAAGCCCCATGAGAGCAAGGACTTTGCCCATAATTTTTATTATTTTATAGCCACATCACTTATCCGGCACAGTAAAGACCAAAAAGTATATGCTAGAAGAACAGTGACTAACTAGAATATGATTTTAAGGTCTTCACCATCCTGATCATGCTCTCCTGCCTGTGTTCCTGTGTGTCAGCTTTCTCCTAACTTCTGCCGAGAGAAAGAAGATCCCCACCCCGACTAAGGTTAGAGCTGCTTGCTGAACCATCCACTTCTGGTCTCCTACGAGGCCCTCTGAGGGTATAGAGAGGAGCGTGCAAGGAAAATTTTACCACAGAGTTACGCAGGCGCCAGGTATTTCAGAGGTGAGCCAAAAAGGATGCCTTGAAGACACGATAACTTTCTGTTTTATTCTGTTTAAAACATGTTTATTGAGGTTTAATTTAGATGCCATAAAATTTACCCATTTTAAGTGTAAACTTTGTTGAATTTTAGTGAGTTCACACAATTTTTCAGCCATCACCACAATTCAGTTTCAGAACACTTTCATCACCAGGAAAAATTCCCTTGTGCCTATTTGCCATCCATCTCTGCTCACACCCCCAGCCCTAGGCAATCACTGATCTTTCTGTCTCTACAGTTTTTCATTTTCTAGAATTTTCATATAAATGGAATCATACAATATTTAGTCTTTTGTGTCTGCCTCCTTTCATTTAGCATAATGCTTTTATTGTGTGTAATATTCTATTCTATAAATATACAACATTTCATTTACTGATTTGCCGGTTGGTAAACACTGTTTCCAGTCTGAGGGCTATTATGAATACTACTGCTATGAATATTTGTATACTAGTGTTTTTGTGGACATACATTTTCATTTTTATGGGGTAAATACCTAGAAGTTGAATTGCTAGGTCAAATGATTAGTGCATATTTAACTTTTTTAAAAGTGCCAGATAGTTTTCCAAAGTGGTTGTCCCAACTTACATTCCCACTAGCAATGTATGTGTTTCTCCATATCTTCACCAATACTTGGTCAGTCTTTTTTGTATTAGTCATCCTAGTAGGTATGTACTGGTATCTCATCTTGGTTTTAATTAATTTGCATTTCTGTGGTGACTAATGATATTATCTTTTCATATACTTATTTGCCATTTATATATCTTCTTTGGTGAGGTGATTATTAAAATATTTTGCTCATTTCTTATTGGGTAGTTTGTCTCTTACTGATGAATTACAAAATTCTTTATATATTCTGGATTCAAGTCCTTTATCAGATACAGGTTTTGCAAATATTTTCATTTTCTTAATGATGTCTTTTAAAGAGCAAAAGTTTTAATTTTGATGAAATTCAATGTGTTGATTTTGTCTTTGTGTTATATATAAGAACACTTTGCCTAATCCCAGGTTGCAAAGATTTCATCCTATGTTTTCTTTAAGTTGTTATGAATGATGTAAGGTAAGGGTCAAGTTTCATCTTTTTGCGTGTGTTTATCCAACTGTCCCAGCACCTTTTGTTAAAGGTCTATCGTTTCCCTCCCCATTGAATTACTTGGCACCTTCCTTGAAAACCAATTGATCATCAAGGTCTGTTACTGGACTCTATTCTCTCCCATCCATCTAAATGTCCCGTGTTTCTTTTTTTTAAATATTTATTTATTTATATATTTTGGCTGCGCCAGGTTTTAGTTGTGGCATGTGGACTCTTATTTGCAGCACGTGGGATCTTTGTTGTGACATGCAGGATCTAGTTCCCCGACCATGGATTGAACCCAGGCCCCCTGCATTAGGAGCCCAGAGTCTTACCCACTGCACCACCAGGGAAGTCCCTCAGTGTTTCTTAATTATTGTAGATTGGTAGTAAGTTTTAAAATCAGGTAAAGTCCTCAGGTTTTGCACTTCCTTTTCAAAATCATTTCGGTATTCTAGGTTTTTTGCATTTCTGTATAAATTTTAGGAACAGCTGTTAGTTTCTACCAAAAACAAATCCCACTGAGATTTTGATAGGTATTACGTTGAATCTATAGTACATCAATTTGGGGAAATTGCCATCTTAACAATATTGAATCTTTCAATCCATGGACATTGTGTATCTCCCCTTTTTTATAAATCCTCTTGAACTTCACTCAGCAATGCTGTGTAGTTTTCAGTATACAGATTTGCACTTCTGTTGTTTAATTAATCCCTGAGTATTGTATTTTCTTGATGCTCTTATAAATTAAAATTAATTCATTTTCAAATTGTTTGTTTATAGTTTATAAAAATACAATTAGCTTATTTATTTTTTATTTATTTATTTTTGGCTGCGTTGGATCTTCGTTGCTGCGAGCAGACTTTCTCTAGTTGTGATGAGCAGGGGCTACTCTTTGCGGTGCACGTGCTTCTCATTGCGGTGGCTTCTCTTGTTGCAGAGCACAGGCTCTAGGCGTGCAGGCTTTAGTAGTTGTGGTGCACAGGCTCAGTAGTTGTGGCTCATGGGCTTAGTTGCTCTGCAGCATGTGGGATCTTCCCGGACCAGGGATCAAACCCGTGTCCCCTGCTTTGGCAGAAAGATTCTTAACCACTGTGCCACCAGGTAAGTCCCATACAATTAGTTTTTGTACATTGCTCTTTGTCGTGTGATTTCATTAAACACACTTATTAGATCTAGTCATTTCTTCACAGATTCTTTGCAATTAAAAGAACTTTTTTTCAGCTTCACTGAGATATAACTGACAAAAATTTAATATAGTTAAAGTGTACAACATGATGATTTGATGCACATATATATTGTGAAAGGATTCCCACCATCGAGTTAATTAACACATCCATCACCTCATGTATTTGCCTTTTTTTCTTTCTTGCTGTAAACACTCAAGTTTCACCGTCAGCGAATTTCAGGTGTACAATTCAGTATACAATACAATACAGTATCACCATGCTACACATTAGATACTGAGACCTTATTCAACTTGTAGCTGAAAGTTTCTACCTTTTTTCCAGCCTCTCCCTGTTTTCCCCAACCCTCAAGCTCCTGGCAGCTGCCATTCTGCTCTCTATGCATTTGAGTTTTTTTAAAAACTCCACAAATAAGTGATATCATGCAATATTTGTCTTTCTCTATCTGGCTTATTTCACATAGCATAATGCCCTCCAGGTCACAAAGGGCAGGATTTCCTTCTTTTTTAAGGCCAAATAATATTCCGTGTGTGTACGTGTGTGTATGTATCACATTTTCTTTATCCATTCATCTGCTGATGGGCACTTAGGTTGTTTCCATACCTTGTCTATTGTGAATAATGCTGTAATGAACAAGGGAATAGAGATAGCTCTTCTTCTTCTTCTTTATTTTTTTTGAAGTATAGTTGATTTACAATATCATGTTAGTTTCAGGTATACAGCACAGTGATTCAGATATATATATATATATATATATATGAATATATATATATTCTTTTTCAGATTCTTTTCCCTTATAGATTATTACAAAATATTGAGTATATTTTCCTGTGCTATACAATAGATCCTTGTTGGTTACCTATTTTATAGTAGTAGTGCGTATATGTTAATCCCAACCTCCTAATTTATCCCTCCCTCCCCCTCTTGAAGAGATATCTCTTCAAGATAGTGATTTTGTTTCCTTGGGATATATATCCAGAAATGGGATTGCTGGATCATATCGTAGTTCTATCTTTAACTTCTTGAGGAATCTCCATACTGTTTTCCACAATGACTACCAGTTTACATTCCCACCAAAAGTGCACAAGAGTTCCCTTTGCAGATTTTTATGTACAAGATCATGCTGCCTGAGGTTCACAGTAGCTTTTAAATTCTTTGCTTGCTGCATCTCGGTCAAGCCTCTCACTCCCTCCAGCTCCCAACACCATGGCCCCCCAAAATCCTTACTCCTGATAATATTAAAGACTCCTCCACTGAAGGTAAGATAGAGCGTCCTTAGATTCCTCCTAAAGACTGGAACCTTCCACTAACAGTAGTGTTGACCTCCAGCTATGTAGCCTTCCACATCCATCTCTTCCAAAGATAAACATGTCACAAGAACCAAGAGCATGTGTTGATGCATCTACAATCCATATCTCCTTTGCCTCTGGGACTTGCCTATGTCTTTGCTTCAGTTGTTGACCAACCATCCTATTGATGTCCATACTCTACCAGATTAAAGTAAAATTTTTGCCAGGAAAGTTTTTGTCTCTAGTGATGCTGTCATTGTCTGCCCTGATCAATTGCTTATTTTATGTGTTACTCTGAAAGCCTTTTTTTTTTTTTGACCGCACCACCCTGACCAGGGATTGAACCTGGTCCCTTGGCAGTGAAAGCACAGAGTCCTAACCACTGGACCACCAGGGAATTCCCTGAAAGGGCATTCTTTTTTTTTTTTTTTTAACATATTTATTGGAGTATAATTGCTTTACAATGCTGTGTTAGTTTCTGCTGTACAACAAAGTGAATCAGCTATACGTATACATGTATCCCCACATCTCCTCCCTCTTGCGTCTCCCTCCCATCCTCCCTATCCCACCCCTCTAGGTTGTCACAAAACACCGAGCTGATCTCCCTGTCGGTGCTATGCAGCTGCTTCCCACTAGCTATCTATTTTACATTTGGTAGTGTATATACGTCCTTGCCACTCTCTCACTTCGTCCCAGCTTACCCTTCCCCCTCCCTGTGTACTCAAGTCCATTCTTTACGTCTGTGTCCTTATTCCTGTCCTGCCCCTATATTCTTCAGAACCAATTTGTTTTTTAGATTCCATATATATGTGTTAGCATACAGTATTTCTTTTTCTCTTTCTGACTTACTTCGCTCTGTATGACAGACTCTAGGTCCATCCACCTCACTACAAATGACTGAATTTCGTTTCTTTTTATGGCTGAGTAATATTCCATTGTATATATGTACCACACCTTCTTTATCCCTTCATCTGTTGATGGACACTTGGGTTGCTTCACTGTCCTGGCTATTGTAAATAGAGCTGCAATGAACATTGTGGTACATGCCTCTTTTTGAATTATGGTTTTTCTCAGGGTATGAAAGGGCATTCTTACTTTTAATTTCCAAATGGTGTGTGCAAGTACACATACAGGGGTGGGGGTGGATATCTTGTGATAACACTCAGTTATCATCCAGTACTCAAGCCACACTTTAAGTCAAACTCTATACAACTCTTTTACATGTGTCACTGTTAATTCATTTGGCCTTCAACTGACCTAGTTTGGGAACTGTTTAGGACTTTATGTTTAGTTCTCTCAGTTACATCTCGTTATATTCAGCTCATTGTTCTAGACTACTGAGATATTTTTGCAGCCTAATTTTCAGCCATCCTATGTAATTTATCCCACCAAATTCATGTTATCCTATATCTGGGCAGCAGATCACAGTCTTTATCCAAGTAAAATTTGAATAAAAAGCTCAGGGCAGGGACAGCTCACTGTGGCATGCCATTGGAGGCCTTCCCTCTAGTTGCTTGTGTTCAACAGTTAGCACTCTTTAGGAAGGGCTGCTCAGTCAGTTACACACTGACTTATCTGTGCTTCCTTTTCCTCTACTGTTAAATGATAATTATAGCACCCAACTCATAGGACTTTTGTAAGGATTAAATGATGAAACACCTGCAATGCGGCACAGGGCATGTGCTCAAGAAGGTGAGTAGTTATTATCTGGGGAGGCAGGGGCTTTATAGTCAACAGCTTGGCCTTTATCTTCATCTTGTCATTTCCTGGCTGTGCTCCTTAGACAAGTTATTTAACTTCTTTGAACCTCAATTTCTTCATTTTAAGAACAGTGCCCTCTTTACAAAGTTGTTGTGAGGATTAAATGGAATAATATAGGTAGAGTATTTAACACAGTGTGTAACACTCAGTAAGCGTTTGTTGCAATGATTCTTTTTGACATTCATCTTGTACACGTTTTAATCTCCTCCCTCCATTCTCCCACCAAGATATTTCCAAAAGCTTGAAGATATTCAGACAGGTTCTCTATAGCATTCCCCGGATCAACCTGTTTGGTAACTGAACTGGTAGGTTGCAGAGTTATGCTTCATTTTAATCAACTTTTAAAGCTCTTCTAGGGACTTCCTGGTGGTCCAGTGGTTAAGAATCTGCCTTCCAGTGAAGAGGACGTGGGTTCAATCCTTGGTCGGGGAACTATGATCCCACATGCCGTGGGCAACTAAGCCCACACGCCACAACTAGAAAAGCCCGCACACCACAACGAAGATCCTGCGTGCTACAACTAAGACCCAATGCAGCCAAATAGATAAATAAATAAATAAATATTTTTTAAAAAGATGGACCAGTGCTCCATTCTAATAAATAAATATATAAATAAAGCTATTCTAAAATTCTAAAAATACAAGCAAAATAATTATTGAAATGTTTAATATATGTTATGGCTAGATTATTAATCTTGGATTCATTTTATGAGTGAATCCACCCTAGACTTGTGTGTTATATATGCTATATGCACAGTTATAAGAGTACCCTGGAGACCCTTGGAAAGATTGGGATCATTTCATAGGCTGGGAAGTACAGCTTGAGTATTCAAAATAATTATGAAGGTATATATTTGTGGTTTTTTGTTTTTTTTGTTTTTTGTTTTTTTTTCTGCGTTACGCGGGCCTCTCACTGTTGTGGCTTCTCCCATTGCGGAGCAACAGGCTCCGGACGCGCAGGCTCAGCGGCCATGGCTCACGGGCCCAGCCGCTCCACGGCATGTGGGATCCTCCCGGACCGGGGCACGAACCCACGTCCCCTGCACCGGCAGGCGGACTCTCAACCACTGCGCCACGAGGGAAGCCCTATATATTTGTTTTTAATCACTACTTTTTCCTTTGACTTATTTGGTGCTGAGCATATTGCTCAGGAATACAACCTCCAATAATAATGCTGTTTCTATGAGAAAATGGTCTGCCCCACAATGGTCAGCTGAGGTGTGGAATCTAGGACTCACTGTGGTGAAAGCCAGATTCTGCTTGCCAAATCACAACCCTCCTTATGTGTGGTAGTGGAAGAAATCTCAACTCTCAAAGGTATGATTCCCACAAAACAAACAATTCAAAAGCTCATGCCTTATAGCAACTAAGAATCAAGGCCTGACTTTTTTAGGTTGTTTTTTCAAACTGCTGTGTCAGACTTTCTAAAAAGTATCTGTGTGAGCATAACATGAAAACTTGCAAGTCAAACACATTTGGATCTTATTCTCCATTGTGCATGTTTTTAAAATATGGAGCACATTACCTGCCTTTTTCAACTCTCAGGATTTATTTTCCGAAATGGAGATAATAATTATCAAAAGGATTGTTCCAAAGATTAGATGATGAGTATAAAGTTCAGGGTCTGGTCCATGATACGTGGTAGGTGCTCAATAAATGTTGGTTCCCTTCCTTCCTTTTTTTTATTGTCAGTGGTGATCCATTAAAAAATACGAAGGAAGTGAGACAAAACTAATTTTTTTAACTCGGCTCTGGTTTGAGCTGGCTCCTTTAAAAGATACAAAGAGAAAGTTTTCAATTTTTTTCCTTTTTTTAATGGAAACCCCATGGCAGAGTTTTTAGCTGTGGAAGATGAGGCCCCTGCTGAGGAGCTTTAAAAAAATATTGGTACCTTCATTCTACCCATAGAGACAATGATCTGATTGGACTAGGGGGTGGCCTAGGCATTAGGATTTTTTTACAGTGTAGTTTACATACAACAAATTGCACACATACTAGGTGTACAGTTCAATGAGTTTTGACCATTGTTCACCCTCTTCTAACCACCACTCTAATTAAGATAGAGATCTTTTACATTATCCAGAAATGTCCCTTTCCTGTCAGTCTGTCCCACCCCCACCCTAAGTAACACATGTTCTGATTTCTATCACCATAAATTAGTTTTGACTGTTTTTTAATTCCACAGAAAATTTATAAATGGAATCAAATGGTATGTACTCATTTGTGTCTTGCTGAATACACTTTTGAGATTCATCAATGTTAATATGGATATCAATAATTTCTTCTTATTCTTCTTGTTATTATTACTATGATTTTAAATACAAAAAATTCACAATTTGTTTATCTCCTGTTGGAGAACACTTAGTTTGTTTCCAGGTTTCATTATTATGAATAAAGGTGCTATGAACTTTCCTATATGATTTTTGTGTACATATATTTTCATTTCTCTCGGGTAGATGCTTGGAAGTGGAATTCCTGGTCATAATGTGGGTATATTCTTTACAATAAACTGCCAACCAGTTCACCAAAGTGGTTGTACTATCTTATCCCCCACTAGCAATGTACACAAGTTCTAGGAGCTCCAGGTCACTGTTAACACTTGACATTTGTCACTCCTTTAAAATGCAGCCATTCTAGTGGGTAAGAAATTGTATCTCATGGTTTTAATTTGCATTTCTTTGATGAATAATGAGGTATTCACACAAATTTACATGGTATTTTCAGGAACACTGGTAAAAAAAGTTTTATGTGTGTACTAGCGATTCATATAACTTCTGAAACGTCTGTTTTGAAATCAAGGGTTTTCTCCATTTTTAAAAACTGGGTTTTCTTTTTATTATTGTTTTGGAGGAGTTCTTTAGTTGACTCCTGTTTGGGCTACCCTGTACCTGCTTTTATTATTCTTATACAGTCAGTAAGAGTTTTTAACTTGTAATAGCCCCATGTTAGTACCGCTATGGAGAATGAGGAGAGAAAGAATATTATTGGCGTGCAGGGGTGCAGAGGGGCAGAGAGGAGAGCAATCTCAGGAGGCTTGAGAGTGTACAGGGTGGTCAAGAGGAATCAAGCTGGTAGCAGGCTGGCTGAGTGAGCCATGGAAGGAGACTTGCAGCCACCCCCTCAGGAAGAGCCCCCTGAAATCTTGGGTAGGTCCTGGACTTCCACACAGCCCCGAGAACAGGAACCCAGATTAAATATATATGTGTGTGTGTATATATATATATATATATATATATACACACACATATATAGTTATCTGTGTATATATATATATACACATATATAGTTATCTGTGTATATATATATATATATATACATACATATATAGCTACCTGTGTATATATGTATCTGTGTATATATGTATGCAGCTGTGTATATATATATATATGTATATACACGTATACATATTATATATGTGTGTGTGTGTGTATATATATATATACATATATATATATATATATCGCCAGAAGACTGGTGTACGTGGATGCTTTTGTGTCAAAGACACGATTCAAGCCCTTTTTAAAAGTTTTTAAAATTTTTTTTATTGAAGTATAGTTGATTTACAATGTTGTGTTAATTTCTGCTGAACAGCAAAGTGATTCAGTTATACATATATATACATTATTTTTCATATTCTTTTCCATTATGGTTTATCACAGGATACTGAACATAGTTCCCTGTGCTATACAGTAGGACTTTGTTGTTTATCAGGGCCTTTTATAAGTGATCTAGAAAACTAATATGTGACCCAACTTCTTCCTCTCTGTGAACTCCCCGAGGGCAGCAACAAATTCTTTTAGAGTTTCTTAGAATAGAAAAAATCCAACTTGTGATGCCACAGAATATTGGCTCCTCTGTCATGTTCTTGGTTCTCCTCTCAGCAGTTGTTTGCTTAGGTTATAGGTACAATTAGCAAGCTAAGGCTTTAATGTATGGGTAGAGGCTTATTATTATTACCGGCTTTAATGTGACTGTGCCTTAAGTCTTATTATTTTTCGACTTCAGTCATTACTGTCATTATTAGATCTGCTTCAGTCATTTCAGAGACAAAACCAATAAAACACCAGGAACTGGAATACAAAGGGCAGTATAATCAACTCTGTTATTCAGGGATTCATTAATTCAAGTCCCCAATTTAGAATTTATTAGAGTTTCCCCATTGGATATGCATTCGAGTTTAACTCTGTTTTGTCAGTAGCAAAAGACATTGCAAAGCCAAATGATGAACCAGATTGCAAGAGGAATGTTCACGCAAAGAACACAGTAGGATGAGAACATTGGGAACTCATTAGAGGTTTCCATGTACTTAAACAATTAGAAGCATGCATGTATTACACTAAGATCACAATGTATTTTGCTGATTTATTTTTCTCTCTGTGTCCCTCATTAGACAGGGCTTGGTTGAGGGCAGGAACAATGATCCTGCACAGAGTAGATACTTAGCATGTGTTAGGTAAATGAGCAGGTCCTTCCGTGCGGCCTGGAGGGCTCAGGTGTTAGACTCATGGGTCCTTACACGTGTGTGTGTGTGTGAAACTGTCAGTAGGGTCCACTAAGCTGGAGTTGGGAGTGCAAGAGGCTTGTCGGAGACAGTGTCTGTATAAGATAAAAGAGGGGTTCTTCCCTTTTGCGACCATCGCTGAAGCGCTAGCGGCCGAAATGAAGTTCAATCCCTTTGTGACTTCTGACCGAAGCAAGAACTGGAAAAGGCATTTCAACGCGCCTTCCCACATTCGCAGGAAGATTATGTCTTCCCCTCTTTCTAAAGAGCTGAGACAGAAGTACAATGTCCGATCCATGCCCATCCGAAAGGATGATGAAGTTCAGGTGGTAGGAGGGCACTACAAAGGGCAGCAAATTGGCAAAGTAGTCCAGGTTTACAGGAAGAAATATGTCATCTACACTGAACGAGTGCAGCGGGAGAAGGCTACTGGCACGACTGTCCATGCGGGCATTCACCCCAGCAAGGTGGTTATCACCAGACTAAAACTGGGCAAGGAATGCAAAAAGATCCTCGAACGTAAAGCCAAATCTCGCCAAGTAGGAAAGGAAAAGGGCAAATATAAGGAAGAAACAATTGAGAAGATGCAGGAATGAAGTAATCTTGCATACAACTTTCATTAAAAACTGTTAAAATGGAAAAAATAGAAGATAAAAGAGGGGAAGAAGCAGGACTGTGTAGGAAAAGCCTGAGACCATGATCTGAGAGAGTCTTGGATGACCCATTGGGAAGCTCTGGAACAAGATTGCCCATCAGAACAGGTCCACGTTGGGCAAAAACTACGAGGCCCTAGTATCCTGCCATACTTAGCTGTTGGCTAGGGGTTGCTGAAAAGGAGCATGAGCTCAGCTCCTAAGCTGATCCTGAGGCAGATGCTAAAGATGCTGATCACTGGAGGCTGTCAGCCAGCAGGGCTCCATGCAGCCAAGCAGCCACTTCGTTCCTGAAGGGAGGTCTCCCCACCTCTCCTCTGACCTCTCTCTCATCCTCTCCTCTGTGTATTGGGAAACAGAGAGCTCCATTTCGCCAGGGCGCCCGGTGTCCCCAGTATTGGGCTGACATTATAAGAGTCAGTCAGCCAAGAGGAAGAGGCTGTGAATTACCACTGTGGTCCACCACCAGTAGGAAGTGCCAAACCCCAGCCAGGGCAGGGACAGGTTTGGATGGCACTGGCTGACCCCTGAAACCCCCGGGCTAGCTGACCTGGTTCGCCCTGGTCGTTTCAGTAACCTCACAGGGCCAAGACCACACATCTTACACAATTGAATTTTATGGCCCCACCTAGGATGCTATGAGGGGATTTTTTTGAATCTTTATTTTCAATTATAAAAGTCAAATGTGGTCTTACATACATAACAAAATACCCCCCTCTCCCCATTTATCAAATGTCATGTACATTTCTCAAAGACAGACAATTCTTGTTCATTCTTTAGCATAGCCTGAGACTGGACTGAGAAGTTCCCAGGCTAAAGTCAGATGACAGAGTGGCTTAGAGGAAGGAGGGTGGGCTGGGCAAGGTGGAGCTGTCACTTCCAAAGCTGTATTTTGCTTTGGGCACTCTTTGAGGGTAGAACTGAGGATCCTGGGACCTCATCATGAAAGGACTTCTTTCCTCTCTTTGTGTTGGGGTCAGGTTGGGCTTGTGGTTGTTTATGGGTCTGGAAAAAAACATGGGGCAAAGGCAAACTCACGCTTTGGGTCCATGCGGGTATATGACTGCCACCCATGCCACCAGGCAGAATGGCAGACCAACTCATCTAGCTAACATTTACTAAGTGCCTATGTGTGATAGAATATTCTTCTTGCCCTGAAGGAGTATAAAGTATAGTGAGGGAGATGAGAAAACTGACCTTTAAAATACATTCTGGGACTTCCCTCGTGGTGCAGTGGTTAAGAATCCACCTGCCAATGCAGGGGACACGGGTTCCAGCCCTGGTCCGGGAAGATCCCACATGCCGCGGAGCAACTAAGCCCGTGCATCACAACTACTGAGCCCGCATGCCTAGAGCCCGTGCTCCACAACAAGAGAAGCCATCGCAATGAGAAGCCCATGCACCGCAACGAACAGTAGCCCCGGCTCACCTCAATGAAGACCCAATGCAGCCATAAATAAATAAATAAGCTTATTTAAAAAATAAGTAAATAAAATAAAATACATTCTGATATCTACCAAGTAGCAAGAGGTAAGTAATACAATGAGAGAATAAAGGAGGGAGTGTTTACCTGCAACATATGTGTCAGGTCTCCATGACTGCGTTGGCTCTCTAGAGGAAGGGGCAGTCAAGGGTGAGACAACACCATGTGTAAAACACAAGGGTGAGAGGTATGCTTGGGGAAGAGACTGATGCTTAGTGAGACCGAACGCTGGGCACGAAAGGGGTGGGGCTTTGCATGATTAATTTCACTGAATTAAAAAAATAATGACTGAATCCTTATTAGGTGTTGGGCTGGGGATACAAATTAAATAAGGTGGAATTTTAAGTCACAGTGTTATTGAGAATGAACCAGGAAACATTGATTGAGACCTAGCAGATTCAAAATTCTAGGAGTTCTACTATGGCAGTTCTCAAAGTCTAACTCAAGCCAGATATACTTTTAGTAATACCAAATTCTTGGTCTTCCCGTCCAGGAGAAGTTACATCTGAAATATAAAAATTAACCAAATAATTTAGTTTATAATACCTTTTAAACAAACTCTTTCTAGAATGTGCAGTTTTAAAACATATCTAATGCACATATATTGTTATGGGCTGACTTGTGTCCCCCCAGATTTATACATTTGGGGGAAGTTCTAACCCCAATACCCCAAAATGAGACTAGAATTGGAAATGAGGCCTTTAAAGAGGTGATTAAGTTGAAATAGGCTGTTAGAGTGGGCCTTAATCCAATCTGACTTTGTGTCCTTTTTTAAATTTTTTATTTATTTTATTTTTGGCTGCGTTGGGTCTTCGTTGCTGCATGCGGGCTTTCTCTAGTTGCGGTGAGTGGCGGCTACTCTTCTTTATGGTGCGTGGGCTTCTCATTGCGGTGGCTTCTCTTGTTGCAGAGCACAGGCTCTAGGCACAGGCTTCAGTAGCTGTGGAACACAGGCTCAGTAGTTGTGGCTCATGGGCTCAGTAGTTGTAGCTCGTGGGCTCTAGAGCGCAGGCTCAATAGTTGTGGCGTGCAAGCTTAGCTGCTCCGCAGTGTGTGGGATCTTCCCAGAGCAGGGTTCGAACCCGTGTTCCCTGCATTGGCAGGCAGATTCTTAACCAGTGTGCCACCAGGGAACTCCCCTGTGTCCTTTTAATAAGAGGAAATTTAGACTCACAAAGAAACAACAGGGGCATGAATACACAGAGGAAGGACCATGTGGGATTACAGCTAGAAGGCAGTCATCTGCAGGCCGAGAGAGGCCTCAGGAGAAACCAACCCTGCTGACACCTTGATCTTGGACTTCCAGCCTCCAGAACTATGAGAAAATAAATCTCTGTTAAGTCACTCAGTGTATGGCATTCTGTTCTGACAGCCCTCGAAAACTGATATACATATGATCTGGCCAGATGTGTACATGCATTTTAACACATACTTTTGTTGCTTTTGCGTTTAAAAGTCTATACTTCATCCTGTAGAAATCAGGAACCATGTAGAGTTTTTGAGCAGAGTAGTGACAAGATCAGATCTCTGTTCTAAAAAGAGAATTCTGTTGTCAACCAGGAGGCCAGACTGTAAAGAAGCTAGAAATCTAATGAGAGGCGTTGACCTCAAGCGGAGGCTCATCCTTGGTCTAAAGTTTCAGAAGTATCTGGAGGGTAATGCAGGGGTGCATTAGTGAGCTCATGATGGGAAATGTATTTTGCAGAGTTATACCCATAGGCCTGAATTTAAACTTTCATCACCGGCTAGACTAGCCTGGGTGGCAAAGCATTCTGGGGGAAGTTGTCTTCCCTTGTCTGTGAGATCCCTGAGTGTTGGACACCAGTCTCTTATAGAAAACTGGTGCATTTCTTTTTCAAACGTTTGCTCTTCTTTATTTGGTGACTTGTCAACTCAGATATCTGCTTCTTGTGCAGGAAAACTTACTTCCTTAGTGGGTAAAGAGATTTTACAAATCCAGCATGGAGGCAAAAGAATAATTTTGGAATTGAAATCCAGACCCCAGGGACACATACAGTGGAATGCTATTCACACTTAAAAAGAAGGCAATCCTGCCTTACGCGACAACACAGATGAACCATGAGGAACTTATGCTAATGAAATAAGTCACTTGCAGAAAGACAAATACTATATGATTCTACTTATATGGGGGTATCTAAAATAGTCAAATTCATAGAATCAAAGAATGGAATGGCGGTTGCCGGGGGCTGGAAAGAGAGGGAAATGGGGAATTTAATCAACAGGTATTCAATTTATTTAAGCAAGATGAATAAGTTCTAAAGAATAAGTGCTATACAACCCCATGCCTACAGTCAGCAATAGTGTATTGTACACTTAGATCTCAGGTTAAATGTTCTTACCACAATAAAATTAAAAATTTTTAAGAAAATAGGGTTCAAACTCTGACTTGTTTAAAAGGCTGCTGAGGGGGACTTCCCTGGCGGTCCAGTGGTTGAGACTCTGCACTTCTAATGCAGGGAGCGTGGGTTCGATCCCTGGTTGGGGAACTAAGATTCCACATGCTGCGAAGTATGGCCAAAATAAATAAATTAAATAAAAATAAAAAGCTGCTGATTTGCTTAGGGCTAAGGGCTTTCTCCTCCTCTGTGCCTTGATTTGCCCATCTGTAAAATGGAGAGACGAAGAAAACGAACAGTTATTCAGTCCTCTTATGTCTGAGACACTATATACACGTTATCCTATTCAGTACTCAGAATAAGTCTGTTAAACATTACTCCACATGTTTGGCAGATGAGAAAACCTTAGTTTGTCCAAGGAAGCAGGGTTTATACTCGGGTCTAAAGTTTCATGGCCCATGCTTTCTAAGGTTCCTTCCAAGGCCAAAATGCTGTAATTCATGTGTGTCTGAAACGTTTTGGCTGAATAAACACTAATGACTAATCAAGCTGCAACAGTAAAGACAATAGATTCTCCAGTGATTACTAAGTGGCTATGGAAGAACCACTCACCCTGCAGGGAAACACAGTTTCTCACTGGAAGAGAATATAACAGATAAAAGGTGGCCAACAATCAATTTTTGAGCAGCAGATGGCATTTTCTTGGGTTGAAATTGTAGGAGCCTGGAATTTGGCAAGTGCTCTAGACATTATGAAGAATAAATGCTCTGAATCTCCAATGGCTTTAGGAGTGGAACAGGCATGTTAGATCTAGGTAAAGGGGCATCTTGTGAAGTTGCTGCTAAAAGGATCTCCTCCCCCACTGACATGAAGCAAAGGAGAATAATCCAGGTCTCCCGATTCCAAAGCTAGTGTTCTTTCATTGTCCTCAAGTAGCTTTATGCTCTGGTTGAGAAAACATGTACAACACATATCTGTTCAATTCTTCATTCACTGACTCAAAAGCACTTATTGGACAATTTCAATGTGTCAGCACAGAGTTGTATACAGAGATATAAAAGCAGAGTCTCTGTTACACTTGATTTTGTCCCTCCCAAATTCGTATGTTGAAGCTCTAACCCCAGCACATTAGAATGTAACACAGTTTGGACATAGGATCTTTTTTTTTTTTTTTACTTGGAGTATAGTTGATTTACAATGTTGTGTTAGTTTCAGGTGTACAGCAAAGTGAATCAGTTATACATATACCTATATCCATTCTTTTTTAGATTCTTTTCCCATAGAGGTCATTACAAAGTACTGAGTAGAGTTCCCTGTGCTGTACAGTAGGTCCTTATTAGTTATCCATTTTATGTATAGTAGTGTGTACATGTCAATCCCAATCTCCCAATTTATCCCTCCTCCCCCACCCGCGACGTAGGATCTTTAAGGAAATGATCCTGTTAAAATGGGACCCTTGGGGACACCTATGACTGTCGTCCTAGGAAGAAGAGATTAGGACACAGACACAACAGACAGAGAGATGACCACATGAAGACACAAGAAGATGGCCAACTGCAAGCCAGGGAGAGAGACCTCCAAAGAAACCAACCCTGGGACTTCCCTGGTGGAGCAGTGGTTAAGACTCGTGCTCCCAGTGCAGGGGGCCCAGATTCGATCCCTGGTCAGGGAACTAGATCCCACATGCATGCCACAACTAAGAGTCCACATGCCACAACTAAGGATCCCGCATGCTGCAACTAAGGAGCCCACGTGCTGCAACTAAGACCCTGCACAACCAAATAAATAAATTTAAAAAAAAAAAAGAAGAAGAAGAAACCAACCCTGCTGACACCTTCATCTTGGCCTCCAGAATGGTGAGAAAATTAACTTCTGTTGTTTAAGCCACCCGGTGTGTGGTATTTTGTTACAGCCACACTAGCAGACTAATACAGTCTCCCTGCTTTGCAGAAGTTTCAGGGACAAAGCAGGCAGTAAGCCACAGAGGGGTGTCCAAGGAGGCACGGGCACACACAGGTGGGACTTCCTCCTCAGACTGCAGAGGGCAGGGGTCAGGAGACAATGCCTGGAGAAGCATCACTGCAGGCAAGTCCTCAAAGATGAGTAGGAGGTAACCAGGAGTCAATGTGAGCAGAGGTAGAGGGAGTCTTTGGAGACAAGAAAGAACATGGCACCTGCAGGGAATGGCAAGTCGTTCAAAACACAACGATGGGGCTTCCCTGGTGGCGCAGTGGTTGAGAATCCGCCTTCCAGTTCAGAGGACGTGGGTTCGAGCCCTGGTCCGGGAAGATCCCACATGCCGTGGAGCAATGAAGCCCATGCGCCACAACTACTACGCCTGTGCTCTAGAGCCCTTGAGCCACAACTACTGAAGCCCATGCGCCTAGAGGCTGTGTTCCGCAACAAGAGAAGCCACCGCAATGAGAAGCCCGTGCACCGCAATGAAGAGTAGCCCCGCGCACCGCAACTAGAGAAAGCCTGTGCACCGCAACGAAGACCCAGCGCAGCCAAAAATAAATAAATTTATTTTTAAAAAATTGCAACGATGGGAGAAAATGCGAGTGCGATTGTGTGGTTCTGACACAAACACACTAGGAGTTCAGAGACAGGAGACATTATTAACGACAACAAGGATAATATCTTATATTTTTACAGCACTTTACAGTCTGTAAAACACTTTCTCAGGCCTTATCTCTCAGTGGCAACAGGAGAATTGAACCATTTCATACACGGGACAAATGAGGGTTGAGAGGCTAAATGGCTTGGCTGCAGCTTTACAGGAAGTTAGTGGCAGAGTCGAATCTAAAGCTCAGGGCTCTTTCTTCCCAAGTCCAAGTGGGATGCGGGGGTCAGAAGGCCCTTCGTCGAGCGCAGCTTATGCTTCCTTGTCTCTGACTTTGCCCTGCACGCAGGGCAGCCTGGGGACAGAGCAGCCCAGGTTTGGTGGGTCCCACCAGACAGGAAGGAGCTGGAGTAGAGCTCCACAGAATCCTAACACACCACCTCCTAGGGCGGAGACAAGAGCGCTGACCTCTACTCATCCTCTCACTCACTCTGTCTCTAATGAAAGGGTGTTTTCGTTCAAATGGAGACAAGAGTAATGGTGCCCACACCGCCAGCGCTCCTGCCCTGCCTGCCTCTCAGGCAGGACGTTTTTAACTCCAGGGACCCCATCCAGAGATGGACATTGTGCAACATGGCAGGGGAATCCCCTTAGGGTTGATGTGCTAGAAAGGTGAAAGAACAGTAAAAATGTGCTAGGTGTTTTACAAATGCAAGAGAGTCTTCTTATCTGTTTGGAATGGATTGTGTTTAGGACCCTGGAAAGGGGAGAAGGAAAGGTTCTGAGCAGTCATTTCTCCCTCACTCTTTGCCTGCATGCGTGTAGCAAAGGTGTAGGTTCTCCTACCCCCCATGTCCCTTGGTTTAACTGTTTCCATAGTTCTGGCCTGAATATCAGCAGCCAGTGCCTGGGTCTCTTTGGAAGAGGGCATTCTCCAGACGCCGGTGACCACTGTGCCTTCACCGGCCGCAGGCTGGGACTCCCAGGGAATTCATGCCTCCTGGGAACAGCTCTCCACCATAGTGTGATGTGATCTGGTGGATAAGCACCCCAGCTCCTTCCTCTCTTGTGCGGTAACTACACTGACTCCCAGAGATCTCCAATCGAATGAAGCTCTGGTTGTCCATAGTGGTGACTTGCTTAATATCACAACGGTTACTGGTGTCTGTTCCTTTCCTATCTCACTTCCCCACTCCTCTACCAGTGTCTCCAAGAGTCACCTTCCAAACGGACCACTTGCACTCCGATCCTTGTCTCATGGTTTGCTTCTGGGGAAACCCAGCGAGGACCATGCTCCCTGTCCAATGAGTTTTTTGCTGCTTTGGACACTGTGAAAGGGGATGGCCTTCCTATGCCCTTACAAGCTAGGGAGATACAGACAAATCATTCATTCATTCATGCGTTCTTCACTCAGCAAGTACTTTTTTTTTTTTTAATTAATTAATTTATTTATTTTTGGCTGTGTTGGGTCTTCGTTTCTGTGCCTGGGCTTTCTCTAGTTGCGGCGAGCGGGGGCCACTCTTCACCGCGGTGCGCGGGCCTCTCACTGTCGCGGCCTCTCTTGTTGCGGAGCACAGGCTCCAGACACGCAGGCTCAGTAGTTGTGGCTCACGGGCCCAGTTGCTCTGCGGCATGTGGGATCTTCCCAGACCGGGGCACGAACCCGTGTCCCCTGCATTGGCAGGCAGATGCTCAACCACTGCACCACCAGGGAAGCCCAGCAAGTACTTATTAAGCATTGATCTCGTGCCAAGCACCATGTTGGGGGCCAGCTGGAAATCTCACCTCCTAGGGCTCTGAGGAATCATCCATCACCCACATCCTAGCTCACACACCCAGGCCAGCACTACCTGGATTGGAGGTGGGAGTGGTACCCGGAGAGGCTTCATGTGAAAGAGGTAGGGGCTCAAAAAGGGGAGGAGAAGACAGAGGTTCTGGGAATCTGTCGGGGCGGGGAGGAGGGGTTGGCAAATGACATGAGTAAAGGGAGGCCAGTGGGTGGGAATGAAATTCACTTCTGCAACGGGCAAAGGCTCTGGGTGAGTACATACATGTGGGCTTGGTGAGCGCCTGATTCTTGGGGTCATTAACTCTCAGGGCTGAGAAGGGCCTCAGAGGTCACAGGCAGATCTCCCTCATTTGACTTCCCTGAAAACTGAGGACCAAAGAAGAGAAAATGATTTCCTTGGCCCTTTATGCTCTGAGTGTTCTTCCTCTTGAGAGAAATAGGCTAGATCAATGTTTCTTCAACCCTTTTTCATTAAAGCCCAGGAACCATTGTAGACATTTTTCCTAATTGCCTCCTCCAATGAAATCTTAATACCACAGGTATTTGTATATCTGTTATGTACTATACGTCTGTTCATATGCTTTACACATAAAAAGAGTAAGATTTTTTTCAACCTCCAAGAACCAATATTTGCCCCCTTGGGGGCGATATTGCCCTTGTTTAGAATGCATGGGACAGAGAGACTAAATGTGGCCAGGTTTCCTAGGCCTTGAAATTCAGGCAAAGAAACTGGATTTGGTGCAGTAAGCAATAGGGAGCCATAGTAGGCTCTTGAGCAGGGGAGATGGAGTGAGGAAAGAAGTAAAGAGTCTACCATACGTAACAGTATCTATCAAACACTGTGTGCCAGCTTCTTTGCCCACATTGTAGATATCATTAAGAAAAAGGCAAGGATTGACATATACACACTACTATACATAAAATAGATAACTAATAAGGACCTACTGTATAGCACAGGGAACTCTACTCAGTACTCTGTAATGGCCTATATGGGGAAAGAATCTAAAAAAGAGTGGATATATGTACATGTATATGATATACATATACATGATATATGTACATGTATAATCGATTCACTTTGCTTTACACCTGAAACTAGCACAACATTGTATATCAACGATACCCCAAAAAAATTTTTTTTAAAAAAGAAAAAGAAAAAGGCCAACTTGGCCTTCCTATGCTCTTACAAGCTAGGGAGAGACAGACAGTGTTAAATATACACACAATAATTATTTATTAGAGTTGTAATAAATGCTACTACCAGCTTTCTTTTCGTTTTGTTTAACCAACATTTATATACTCCTTGTTATGTCCCAGAAGCTATGCTAGGCACTAAATGAATATTAGCTCATTTAATCCTGTGAGAGAGGTATAGTTATTATACCCATTTTACAGATGGGGAAACTGAGGCACAGAAAGTGCCTTACCTCAAGGCACATGGCTTGTAAAGGTGGAGCTGAGATTCAAACCCAGACAGTCTGGCTCCAGAGTCAGTGTTCTAAATCACTATACTATGATCTGAAAAATATAGTATATACGTGTACACATGTGTAACTATAATTCAGGACGAACGCAGTGCGAGGTGCCAGGATAGATTCGCAGACCTCTTGCCATAACTCTAATGGAGCCAAGGGCTGAAAGTTGGAGACTGGTGGACTAGAAGACTTTTAATGTCTGTTTGACTCTAAAGCTCATAATCCCAGTAGAAATTGAAAAACAGGGTGAGAGTTAAGGCTCTCTCAACTTCAGCTTGTGTAACCAGAACAAGCCAGCTAACGTCTGGCTCCCTTCTCAGCAATGAGCAAAAGAGGCACACACCTCTGCATTATATGCAGAAGAAATGTAACACAGGGGCTATAACTAAGTCACATACATGAGTCTGCAGAAAAGGACATACGTGCCCTTGGACCTGAAACTGGCGAGGCAGTGAAACCAAAAACCTGTGCTCATGCTTTACTATGCAGCCACCTCTGAACTTTTTTCTCCACCCTTTTGACTGTTTCCAGTGAATGAGATTTTTTAATGATAATTTTAGCTTACACAGGACTCATATACCTGCCATGGTCTGTAATTTTTTCTTAAATTAAAAAAAACTGTTTTCCCTAGTGGTCTTATCCTGCTGCTCTAGAACGGTATCCAAGATACCAGTTTGAAGGACAGTGAGCTAAACCCAGGAGAAACCCCTCTCCAAGCCTATCTTCTTGTTGCTGTCCTGTCTGTTTACTTACTGAACACCTACTACATGCCAGGCACTATGCTGGGGGATGGAAATACAGAGATCAACAAATCGTAGTCCTGCCCTTTGGGGGCTCACAGATGAGTAGGGGAGACAGATAAGAACAGAGATCATTGCAATGCAGGGGATGTATATATATCATCTATATATATCATGCTCCACGATGTTTTTATCCTATAGATTTTTGCATATGTTGTTCCCAGGGCCGAGAATGTGTTTCCTTGGCATTTTGGCAGGCTGATTCCTGTGGGATAGAGCATAGAGCAGGAAGCCCTAACCTAGTAGAGGGACATCAGATTAGGCTTCCTGGAGAAGGAGGAATGTGTAGGCTGGGACTTAAAGGACTAACATTCAGCTTGGATGTCAATGTCTCTGATTAGTTTTCCTGACCTCATTGGCTGAGTGAGGTGTGCCTTTTTTGTACCGTTTAGCCTCTGGTTCAAACCCTTATTCCAGCAAATATATTTGTGACTGCTGAATAAACAGCACTTATCAATATGTTGTAATTGCCTATAGACTAGTTATCTTCTCCATAGGACTGTGATCTCTCTGAGAGAAAGGAACCTGTAGGATTTAGTTTTTATCTCCATCAATGAGGAGAGGTCTTGCTAAGATAAATACTCATTAAATGTTTGCAGATTCCAAGATGGATGGAGGAGTAGATGGACGGATGGTTGAGTGGTGGGTAGATGGGAGCATGGAGGAATGAGTAAGTAACGGCGCCCCCATGGAGGTAAGTGGACAAGTTGGATGGGAGGGTCAATGATATTTTGATAGAAGTGATGACTGAGTTAGGCCCTAAAGAATAATCTGGTGCAGTGCTTTTCAAACTGTAGTGCATTTATGAGTCATCTGGGGATCTTGTTAAAATACAATGATTCAGCAGGTCTGGGGAGAGGGGTACCGCAGTCTGCATTCCTGACAAGCCCCAGGTGGTACTTCTCCTTCTGGCCCTCAGACTGAACGCTGAGCACCAAGTAAGAGTTTGGGGATAGGAAAGAAGACAGGAAGAAGGGAAGATGATCCAGACAGGTGCAAGTGTTGAGAGCTATGTTGGCTCTGCCCCGGTGCAAGCAGGGACCTCAGTGCGCATGCTTGGGGGGAAGATAGGGGAGAGGGGATGGCATGGCACTGTTGGACACACAGGACTGTCTGTGAGGGTATTGTTACCAAAAACTGGGTTCACCTCTTGGTGGGTGTTGAGCCAATAAACACAACCAAGCCAAAGATTGAGAGAAGGAAAGATTTGTTATTGCTTGCAGCAAGTAAGGAGAACACTGTGGATCTTTCCTAAAGTGGTGTCTCCCAACAGCAAAATTGGAGAAGTTTTAAGCATATTCATGAAGGGGCTTGAGCAGAGGAGAATTCAGCATAGAACTGGGGCAAAAGTCGACAGATTCCACGCTTTAGTTGATTGAAGTCAGAAGGGTCAACATCACCATTCCGTCCTCCACCTGGCTGGGGGCATTAGTTCCTGCAGAACTCAAAGATATATTATTATGTCTATCCCTTGAGGATCCAGGACCCTGCCCCAAGCCTGCAATATTGTTTCTTGACAGCTCCTCCCTTGTTCCTGCATTCCCTCTCTTCCCTTAAGATTATTAATTACTGAGATCAGTTCAAGGGCAAGCATGGTGGCCAGGCATAGATCACAAAATGGCTTGGGCCAAAATGGGTTCTCTTATGTCAAGAAAGCCATTCCTGGGACTTCCCTGGTGGTCCAGTGGGTGAGACTCCATGCTCCCAATGCAGGGGGCCTGGGTTCGATCCCGGGTTGGAGAATTAGTTCCTGCATGCATGCCACAACGAAGATCCCACATGCAGCAACTAAGACCCGGCACAGCCAAAATAAATAAATAAATATTTTTTAAAAAAGAAAGAAAAGAAAGCCATTCCTGGTTCTCTTTTTCCAGGGACCCCCTAACTTATCCGTTTACAGTATGGGAAATTCATGCTTTCATGGAGACTCAAAAAGGCCAGAAGCAACGGACATAACACCCAAAGCTGAGATGAGGGAAAAGCAGGCTGAGAAGGGAACTAGTATTTCTTGAATATCTCTGTATCTCTATCTATATCCTGATCTATATCCATACCTGCATCTATCAGTCAAACTAATTTTGTCCTCACAACAGCCCTGAGAAGATGCAGAAAATGGAGACTGTTTCTGTTCCTCCCTTTCTTCCTCTCTTTCCTTCTCTCCTTTATTCCTTCCTTCCTACCCCTCCTCCCTTCCTCCTTCTCTCCCTTCCTTCCTTTCTCCCTGACTCTTCTCTCTCTCTCTCTCCCCTCTTTGCTCTCTGTCTTGTTTATTGGTCTTTGTGCTTAAGTTTGTTAGCTCCCTACGGCATCCTTCTCTTGTTGTGGCGTAGGTTGCGCATTCAATTCCTGTTGAAAGTCACATAGAAAAACCTTTTGTATTGTCTCAATTTATTTTATTGATCACAGGGAAAGAGAAACATGAATCTTCCTTTTTTTTTTTTTTTTTTTTTTGGGTATGTGGGCTTCTCATTGTTGTGACCTCTCCCGTTGCGGAGCACAGGCTCCGAACGCGCAGGCTCAGCGGCCATGGCTCACGGCCCCAGCCTCTCTGTGGCATGTGGGATCTTCTCGGACCGGGGCACGAACCCGTGTCCCCTGCATAGGCAGGTGGACTCGCAACCACTGCACCACCAGGGAAGCCCGAGAAACATGAATCTTAAGTAGTGAAAATAAGTATTATAATATTTGAAAATATATTGGACTAAAAAAAGAAAATGGAGATTCAGAAAGCTTAGGTTACTTGTTCCAGGTTTTACAACTAGTGACAGAGTTGGGATTCTAGCAAGGGCTAAGTAGGGTGTGAAGACCCAAACAAGTAGACGGAGGTTCAGAGAAGAGCTCTCAGCCCAGTGGGGAATTCAAGTATAAATGAGAAATTTGCAGCCCTCATGCAGTGGTAGAGGCCAGGTCAGTAGACCAGGAGTCTGAAAGGCTGGGATCTGAGGGTGGGCGAGGGCAGGAGCCCAGGGCTCTTAGCAAATTCAGGGAGCAGCCCGATTCCAGATTCCCTGACTCCAGCAAAGCAAGGGCTGAAGTTAGAGGAGCCGCTTCTGTCCAGATGGCTAGAGGATTCCATGGTGAAACTCACAGGAGAAGTAGCAACCATGGAGAGGGAGGAGGCCTGGTGAAGACAAGGGAGAGGGAGTGAGGAATATTTTATTAACTTGGTAAACACAAGGATGGGAGAATCTAGAAGGGAAGAAAGAGCCTTATTTAACTTTCAGCGATGTTCCTGTCTCTTGTCATAAAAAAATCACAACCTTCTTGAGACATACGTAGATTCTTTTCCAGCTACACAGTACAATGGCTCTCTCCACCCACGCCCATTCATTAATGTTAAATAGACACCACCCATCTAATCTCTGGCAGCTTTCAACTAAGAAACGTCTAAAATATGTCTATTTAGGAACGAGATTGGTTCACTTCGTTTGTAATGAGCTCTGTTATTCCAACTCACTACGTTATGACTCATTTAGTCCCTTTATCAGAAAAGCTGAAGATATATTCAGAAATCAATATTCCATACATAGCTCTGTACAAATTAGGAATAAGTAGGAACTTCCTAGGTAAACATAGAAATAAACAGCATTCGTCAAAAGTCAAAATGACGGTGTTTAGAGTGTGACCAAGACACATGAGCCCCCTCAAGTAGAATAGAGAACGTGAGAAGTCAGTGATGAAGAGACCGGGACACCGGAAGAATCTCTACGTGGATAAGGAAATCACAAGAATAATGATGGGAACAGTGTTGGGGAGAGTCACAGAGAATCAGGAGCTAAGTCAGGGACCCGGGGTTGGTAGATGTCTGCAACCAGGAGGGCGTTGGGCAGTGTGGTCTGATGATACGAGATTCACTGCTGGGGCTTGTAGGATTCCTGAAAGGTCCTTTAATTCCTTTCACTCAGAGCTTGAAAATAGGGACCTAGTGACAAATAATTAGGATAGTTATATTTATTTTATTTAATAGCCGTACAGTGCTTATTATGAATCAGGCACTGTTCTGAGTGCTTTTACAAATATGAAGCCATTGAGACCTATGAGACAGGTATTATTACTATCCCCATTTTACAGATGAGGAAACTTAGACATACAGAGAACTTAGGTCACTGCTTGAACCTTAAGAAACATGTAAATCATTCAACTGAGACACGAAGACCCAAAGAGGTGAAAATATTTGTGCAAAGCCAAAGAGTAGCAGGAAAGGATTGGAATTCCGAGCCTGCCGTGGCTCACGGGCCCAGCTGCTCTGCGGCATGTGGGATCTTCCCAGACCGGGGCACGAACCCGTGTCCCCTGCATTGGCAGGCGGACTCTCAACCACTGCGCCACCAGGGAAGCCTCAGCTTACTGCTTTTTAAGTGTAGCATCTTGCCCATTGCTCACATGTTAAGATGTTAGAAACAGTTGGGTCATTTCTGTGATGTCCTCTGCTGTCCTTTGTGGCTCTCCCAGACTGCAAATACCATTGGTGCACTTATGCCATTGTCCTGAGAATATACCAGACTTCAAGCTGCTGGCGGGCAGCTACTATGTCTTTCTCATTTCCGTGTGGACAGCACTGAGTGTAGCACCCGGTTTATATGAAATGCTCTATAACATTTATTGAATAAGTGAATGGACTAAATCCCAGAAGATCCACCCTAATTCTTTCCTGACTACTGGTGCTTTGTTGCCTTGGATTTATCTTTCTGAGACTGTGGAAGCCTGGAGGTATCTGGATGTCACCTGCCTTACCCGCTGGCTCTCTGTGCCATCAGTGTTTCATGATTGCAGGCTGTGTGTTTCTTGTTCTGGGCCTGGCCCTATGCCAGGAGGTATCTCATTGATAGCTGGTCAGCAGAGCAGTCTTGAACTTCTATCTTTCCAGGTGTTTTAGTTCTTAGGTCTTGTTTTATTCATAGAAGCACCAAGAGTTTCATATATTCTTCTTGGTCTCTGTTTTTCAGACTAAATGCAGTGTCCTTGAGTGACTAAGTTGTGTATGTGATGTAAGAACTTAAAATAGAAATTTATTTTGAGTAAATTAACAATCTATCACGCATTTCTTTATTTTTTTTAAAATACAGTATTTCAGTTTCATTTTATTATTTTTATTTTTTAAAATTTATTTATTTATTTATTTTTGGCTGCGTTGGATCTTCATTGCTGTGAACGGGCTTTCTCTAGTTGCGGTGAGCAGGGGCTACTCACTTCATTGCTGTGCGCAGGCTTCTCATTGCTGTGGCTTCTCTTGTCTCAGAGCACGGGCTCTAGGTGCGCGGGCTTCAGTAGTTGTGGCATGCGGGCTCAGTAATTGTGGCTCGTGGACTCTAGAGCACAGGTTCAGGAGTTGTGGCGCACAGGCTTAGTTGCTCCGCGGCATGTGGAATCTTCCCAGACTAGGGCTCGAACCCGTGTCCCCTGCATTGGCAGGCGGATTCTTAACCACTGTGCCACCAGGGAAGCCCCATCAGTACTTTCTTACTTTTTTTTTTTTGCCGTGCCGCGCAGCATGCGGGATCATCTTCCCCGAGCCTGCGCCCTCTGCAGTGGAAGAGTGGGGTCTTAACCACTGGACTGGACCGCCAGGGGAGTCCATGCCAGGAAATTTTTCTGAAATCCTCAGTGATTTGAGGGACAGTGAACTCCGGGTAAGTTGTCAGGGTTGGGCCTGGGGTGACTGCCATAAAGCTAGCAGTGAGCTAGAGGGCGTTAGCCAACTTTGACGGCATCCAGTGTGAGATGAGAGTCTTGCTCTGTTTGGTGAGCAAGACAGATACATTCTCAGCCATCTGGAGTTCACAACTGGGTAGATTGTTTTCTGGCTTTTTTTTTTTTTTATTTTCAGTTCTGGCCATGAGAATTAAATTGGGAAGCTGACAAGCAAGAGAGTGTAAAAACCAGGATAGTGGGCTTCCCTGGTGGCACAGTGGTTGAGAGTCTGCCTGCCGATGCAGGGGACACGGGTTCGTGCCCCGGTCCGGGAAGATCCCACATGTCGCGGAGCGGCTGGCCCCGTGAGCCATGGCCGCTGAGCCTGTGCGTCCAGGGCCTGTGCTCCGCAATGGGAGAGGCCACAACAGTGAGAGGCCCGCGTACCGCAAAAACAAAAAAAACCAGGATAGTAAGAAACAGGAAGGAATAGTTGAAAGAACTAAGAAGAGATAACAGAGAAGAAGTAGAGATTAGATATATACTGAGCAGCGCTTGAAGGGATAAACATGACCACTATAAACAGACAACAGCCAGCATTTAAAAAAAAAAAAAAAAAAAGAATGTCATCATAATTAGCAATGGACTGCCTCTAAAAATAGTGAGCCTCCCATTACTGGAGGTGTCCAAGCAGAGATTGTGATCACATTTCAGTGACATCATAAGGAGAGGCAGTGTACCTGGGACAAACAGCATAGAATCTGGAGGTTGGTGGCCTGGTCATAAAAATTTATTGGCAGTGTGACTTTGGAAATTTCCTTAGCCTGTTTCTACATCTGTAGGCTGGGAAAATGAAGCCCCTTCTTCCTAGGGATGTTGTGGGGATTATATCCAATGAAGAGCACATATCTGATAATAAGCCCTCAGAAATGGTGTCAAGTAGTATTAGTAGTAAGTAGATCAGTAGAGGTGCAAGTAGGTGGCCATTTAGTGCCTTCCAAGTGTACTGATTCTGTGTTTCCATGTTTACCATAGAATATGCTCCCAAGTGAAATTTTACAAAAATGATTTCTGAAGGTCCATGATTCTTATTCAAGTACCCTGGCTGGGAGAGAGTGGTAGAAAAGGTAAGGGCAGGAACCTCTTCTTGTGGGCTCTCAAGTCCCCCAAAAGCTGCTGATCCAGTTCATTTAGTGAGGTAACAGAGAGGAAGGTCTAGTTCTTTGGGAGGATGTAAGTTTCCTTGCTGAACCAATAGTTCTTTTGCCCTGACTTTCTTTTGCACTTTATCTAACAATGGTCACTTGTGGCACTTCTCTAGGTCGTTTGCATTTTAGGGAGAAACACCTTCAAACTTGAAGGCAAAAAAGAGAAGAGAAAGAAAGAAAGAGAAAAGAAAAGAAGAGAAGATTTCTAATGGCGAAAATCAAGGCATGACCCAATGAACATGCTCCTGTTGTGAACAGCAAGGGCCCCAAGATCTTCCTGAATAAATAGGGCTCTCCCTGTAGGAAATGTGATCTGATTTTTCCTCTTCCTTTGCCATGGAAAAATTCCACTCCCACCACGAGCAACTGCTTTGGCAAAGAGCCAAGAGGCAACCGGGCTGCCTTTTTCTACTTTTCTCCTTCCCTAGAACACAGAGTTTGATGGGCCATTCCGGAGCTTGGGCTTCCACAGTCCTCAGCGCCCTCACTCAGCAGGCTGGTCAATTTAAAAAAAAGACTTATGCAGCCCAGCCAGAGGGTTTTAGCCTCTATTTTCCTTTCTTGTCCAGGTGAACTGTTATAACAAGCTAACCAGGGAGACTTTAGGAGAAGTCAAAGGGATCCTGCTTGTTAAACTGTTTTTTAGGTTTAAAGCACCAGTTGAGGACTTTAAAGTGTGTGTATGTGTGTGTGCTTGGAAATTTTAGGTTTTCATTTTGAAGTACAAAAGTAATGACAGCTTGAGGCAACAAATCAAACAATATCACTGTGGAAAAGAGTCAGCAATATCCCCTTCTGCTTAATCTGCCAGTCCCCTACCTCCCATCATAACAAATGTGAACATTTTGGTACATATCTTTTCACATCCTTATCTATGCATATCATATATATATATATATATATGTATACACACATACATACACTGTACGTATGTATGTCTGTATATGCATATATATTCACCTATTTAGAGATTTTTGTCACACTTCTAAAACGGGACTTATAAACTCAGAAAAATCACTTGCTTTTTTCACCTATATTTCATTCAAACCCCTCCAGGTAAGTACATATAGATTGAACATATTTTTATGCATAATAGCCATAGTTTGGATATACCATATTTTATTTATATATTCCCCTAGAATAAATGCCCAAGTGGTTTCTAGTGTTTTTGTCTTTTGCCACTTCAAATAACATTTTGCATAAAATATTCGTGTATCTATCTTCTTATGTATTCATACTTTTAGTTTAGTAGAAGAGATTTCGAATTTCTGGGTTCACCTGAAGATTTTAGATATTACCAGAGAGAAGGATTCAGTGCCTAGCAAAACACATAGCCCTTTGGCAACAGCTTTTTCCTCTTTGTTGGGAAAGAGGCCTAGAAAAATAATGTCCCTTTCTCTTCCTTCCCCGCAGCATTATTCTCCTGCAGTAGAATGAGCAGGGATAATATATCCTTTGTGATTCAGCAAGGAATAAGAATTACCAGTTTGCTGGGCTATTAGAGGATACAAGAGAAACCCAAATTAAACAACTGCATATTCCTCTAGTAAGTCTTTTGTTCCGTTTCTCTTCGTGAAAAGGCAGATAATAAGAAAGAGGAGGCAGGGGAAGATTGTGCATTGCTGGGCTTTAATAGGCAAATAGTTAATGATGGCACCTGCAAAATCATTGCCTTATTCCTTGTTCAGGGTCTGAACATATCTTTCTTCTCTTTGCAGACCAGAGGAGAGTGGGAGTGAGAAGAATGAGATGAATCACAATAAAAGTCCTCTTTCATTATTATTTTTGAGTTTTCTCATCCCAGACACATCAGAGCTCAAAGTTGGAAGGGGCCTTGTGTCATCTGCTCTGCTCTTCCCAATGTATCTGGACTCATGTTGTTCCAGTTTCTACATTTCTTCTTAACACAGTTGTGTTTGGTTATTTCTTTCTTCCTCCCTTGGCCCTTCAAAAGTACACTTATTGAATGCTTCCTGTGGGCTAGACCCTAACCTATGCTTTGGGGACAAAGAGGAAAGACACTGACCCTGGCCTCAAAGAGCTCACAAATAAGGGGAAGAAAAATCAGTAGACTTAAAATTATAAGGGAATGGGTGCAAGTACGAAGGGAACACAGAGAAGTACCTAACACAGCAATAGCCAGGAGGATGGGCAGTGACAAGAGGCTGGTAAGATTAAGTTTATGGAATAGAAGTTTACCAGTGTAAACAGATAGGTTAGGGGGTCCCCAGAGAAAGAGAACCAGCAATGGCTTTCTTGACGTGAGAGAACCCATTTTGGCCTAAGACATTTTGTGATCTAAGCCTGGCCATAAAGCTTGCTCTTTAAAAAAAAATTAATTAATTAATTAATTAATTTGGTTGCACTGGGTCTTAGTTGTGGTAGGCAGGATCCTTAGTTCTGGCTTGCAGGCTCCTTAGTTGTGGGATGCGAACTCTTATTTGCAGCATGCATGTGGAATCTAGTTCCCTGACCAGGGGTGGAACCCAGGCCCCCTACATTGCTAGCTTGGAGTCTTTTTTAAAATTTATTTATTTATTTATTTATGGCTGTGTTGGGTCCTTGTTACTGCGTGCAGGCTTTCTCTAGTTGCAGTGAGCAGGGGCTACCCCTCGTTGCAGTGTGTGGGCTTCTCATTGCAGTGGGCTCTCCCGTTGCAGAGCACAGGCTCTAGGCACGTGGGCTTCAGTAGTTGTGGCACACGGGCTTAGTTGCTCCGTGGCATGTGGGATCTTCCTGGACCAGGGCTCCAACCCATGTCCCCTGCATTGGCAGATGGATTCCTAACCACTGCACCACCAGGGAAGCCCCTCAGAGTCTTAACTACTGCACCACCAGAGGAGTCCCCATAATGTTTGCTCTTGAACAGGTCTCAGTAATCAAAGATCTTAAGGAAACAAAGGAATGTAGGAACAGAGAAAAGGCAAACAACAATGCAGTGATAAAGCAAGAGTCCTAGTTCCTCCTCTAGGGATGGATACACATAATAATATATCTTTGAGTTCTGCAGGAAATAAGGCCCCCACCCAGGTGGAGCATGGTGACTTCAGGCTGAGTACAAGATTTCTGGAATGCCACCCTGTTACCTCACCACCAACCAATCAGAAGAAAGTCTGCACACAGTGGAAGATAACAAAGACTCTGAAGCCCTCCTTAAATGATTTTCCCTTTAAAAACTTTCATGGTCAAGCAGAATATTTGGAGTTGGTTTTGTTTTTGTTTTAATTAATTAATTAATTTGGTTGCTCCGTGTCTTAGTTGCAGCAGGCAGGCTCCTTAGTTACGGTTCACAGGCTCCTTAGTTGCGGCATGTGGGCTCCTTAGTTGCAGCTCACCAACTCCTTAGTTGTAGTATGCGAACTCTTAGTTGTGGCATGCATGTGAGATCTAGTTCCCTGGCCAGGGATCAAACCCGGGCCCCCAGCATTGGGAGTGTGGGGTCTTAACCACTGAGCCACCAGGGAAGTCCCTGGAGTTGGTTTTTGGACATGAGTCTGCCTTCTCCCCAGGTTGTCAGCCTCCTGAATAAAGCAGCCCTTCCTTTCCAATCAACACTTGGCTCTCGAGCATTGGCTTTGGAGTGGTAAGTAGCTGAACCTGAGTTCGGTAACAGGTATGCAACTCAAGAGTTCAGAGAACTCAGTGACATGCTCAGTGACATCCATTCCCATCTATATTTTATGAACAGCTTTCTCAGCTCTTATATCCATAAAATCAAAAATTAGGAATGAAATTGGAATACAGTCTTCTCTATTCTAGCAATAGTTTATATTAATCCATGGATTCATGAACTAATTGAAAAAACAAAAACACAACCAGCTCATTGAAAGATGGATTTCCAATACAACTTGCTTTTAATATGTAATAATTATTTATCAAAAGTTCAATATGCATTTAAAATTTTTTTAAATTTTATTTATTTAGGCTGCATTGAGTCTCTGTTGCTGCATGCGGGCTTTCTCTAGTTGCCATGAGCGGGGGCTACTCTTCGTTGCGGTGTGCAGGCTTCTCATTGCAGTGGTTTCTCCTGTTGCGGAGCACGGGCTCTAGGCACGCGGGCTTCAGTAGTTGTGGCACACGGGCTTAGTTGCTCCACAGCATGTGGAATCTTCCCGGACCAGGGCTTGAACCCGTGTCCCCTGCATTGGCAGGCAGATTCTTAACCACTGCGCCACTAGGGAAGTCCCGAGACTACACTATTTTTTTTTTTTTGCGGTACGCGGGCCTCTCACTGCTGTGGCCTCTCCCGTTGCGGAGCACAGGCTCCGGACGCGCAGGCTCAGCAGGCATGGCTCACGGGCCCAGCTGCTCAGCGGCATGTGGGATCCTCCCGGACTGGGGCATGAATCCGTGTCTCCTGCATCGGCAGGCGGACTCTCAACCACTGCGCCACCAGGGAAGCCCGAGACTACACTATCAATGAGCATAATTTTGAAGTGAAAAAGGCTTTTTCTTAACAAGAAGCACAGTCTGCTGGATTACAAAGAGGTCATGGAGAGGATGTGGCAACTTTAGGGGTCATGGAGGAACTTCAGCTATAGTGGTAATTTCAGGGGAGGCAACTATGATAATAGAAGTGGTGGCAGCACAGGTAGTTATGAAGGGCATAATGGTAGATATGGAGATTTGTAGGTGATGGTGGCAACTATGGCAGATGGCAATAGAGGGCGGAGTGGGCCAGGATGTGGAAACCAAGGTGGAGGATATGGTGGCAGTGGTGGAGTATATAATGACTGCAATGAAGGAGAAAATTTTGGCAGTGGTAACTATGGTGGTGGTGGGAACTATGATTTTGGAAATTATAATGGACCACAGCAGTCAAATTATAGACCAACAAAGGGGGGCATTCTCTTTGGTGGTGCTTATGGATATGAACGTAGTGGTAGAAGTAGTGGATATGGTAGCAGAAGGTTCTAAGCACTTGGCATAAAAGGGCTACAGTTTTAGCAGGAGAGAGCACAAGGAGTTGTCAGGAAAGTTGCGGATTACTTTGAGACAGTCGTCCCAAATGCATTAGAGGAACTACAGAAATCTGCCACAAAAGGAATAATTAATGACGATCATCCATAGTCAGAAAAGTTACTGCAGCTTAAATAGGAAACCCTTCTTGTTTAGGGCTGTCATAGTCAGTTGGCACAAAGGACAATTAATGACTAATGCGATGTAGTGTCAATTAGATGTACATTCCTGAGATCTTTTAATGGTTGTAGCTTTTTCCTTTTCTTTTTATTGCATCAGCCATGTTGCCCTGATTTGCACATTGTGGTAGTAGTACCAGACATTTTAAAAATAGGAAATTACAGCCTTTGCAATTACTTCAACTAATGATAAAACCTTCTAGATGTCAACATGAAAACGTACAAGGTGAATAAAAATACTTAAAGACCACAGGTATAAAGATAAGAGCACAGAGGCTTTGCTGTGAGGAGGCATAGAGGCTGTTTGTCAGTTGTGTGTCCTTGGGCCAGTTACTTTACCTGTGTCCAGTTTCCCCCTCTGTGTATGCAATCCTTGTAGGAGGATTAAGTGAAATAAGACACATAAAAGAGAGTGGAACAGGGTAGATAATAAATAAATAGAACTTCCTTCCTCCTTACAACAATGCTTCAAGAAGGTATTGATGGATTCATTCAACAGTTATTTTTAGCACCCACGTGTCTGTCACTATTCTAGGACCTGCAGATAGGGGCTGAATAAGGTAAACAAGGTCCCTAGAACATGGATAAGAGTGGGCTTTTGAAGCCAGATTGTCTGGATTTGAATCCACTCTTTACTCGTTGTATAATCATTGACAACTTATTTAATTTGTCTCAGTTTCATGACCTGCAAAACATGGATCATAACAGTACCTCAGAGGGTCGCTGTTTTGCATTGTAAAGGAGCTGGCAACGTGCCTGTCACACAGTAAACACTCAGTAAAATTTACCTATTAATGTGATTCTTCATGAAGCTTGAGGCTGATGTGGAGAGAATGGGGGAGAGAATACTGGTCTGCATTTTACAGGTAAAGAAACTGAGGTTCAGAGAGGTTAAGTAAACTGCCTAAGTCAAATAGTAGGGTGAAGTCCTCTGTTCCATCAGACTTCAAAGCCTGCGTGCTCGACTATTTCTGTCTAACGGAGTGGACTCTTTCATGGCCTGTCTTCTCCCGGACATTCCCCTTTACAAATTCCATTGGTGGGGGCAGGAGTTTGAAAGATTTTTCAATGCGGGATGTAGAAAAATCCAAGAACACAATTTGTAAACCTCCAGAGCTCTTCATTATCCGGTCTGTCCACTGTAAAGTCTAGCTTCTGTCCCTTTGGATAAAAGAGAGCATCAAACAAGTCGTAAGGAAGGAACTCAGAATAAGTCTCAGGAAACGTGCCATACATGGAGGTGGTGATTGCCTTAGGTTCGATACAATATCGACACTGGCCTTCTGTTTGTTTGCTTGTTTTAAATTTTGAAATGGTGCCATGTTACAGGCGCTTTCCTACATGATGAGCATATCAGGTCAAATACAGTAGTCTCTGCCTCTTCACAGCACGCAGAGTCCCACAGGTGAAACCAGAAACCCTTGCACAATGAGCTGTATCCTACCATAATGATGATATGAAAAGCCAGCTGTAGGACTCCTGAGAAGGAGCGAGCTCTAGGGCCGAGCGAAACTGCAGAGGAGGCGGCGTGCAAACTGGACCTTGAGGCATAACTAGGTGTGTCCTAGTTAGAGAAGAGGAAGTAGAATATTCCGGGATCTGAGCAAAGATCTGAAGAGAGGGAAGGAGAGTTAGATGGAAGGGGCTGAGACACAATGTGCAGAAAGGAATTTGGTGGGCAGGCAAGAGGATGCAGTGCCATGATGGCAGGGACTTTCCTTGTTCACTCTGATGCCTCAGATGGTGTCTGACACATGGTTGGTACTCATTAATTACCTGTTGGCTAATTGAATGCTAAAACAGGTACCTACTTCCGGTGATTCTGACTTGACTGATCAGGGAGAGGGCTGGGGCACTGGTATGTTTTAAAAACTCCCCAGGTGTTTCTAATGTACTTCCAAGTTTAGTACTGAACTGAATGAATGACCTGAACCGGTGGAGCTGAGAAAATTTATCTTCCTAGTTTTCTGTGGGTCAGAAGCCTTACTCCTTGAAAACGTTTTGGGTGAAGGTACAATGGTATTTTCCTGTTTTATACAGGGGGGAAATGTAAGCTGCCAAAGATTTGTTTAAAAAATAAGTCCAGGGCTTCCCTGGTGGCGCAGTGGTTGAGAGTC
>NW_021703774.1:124676217-124727979 GCF_005190385.1 Monodon monoceros | reverse complement strand
TTTTTTTTTTTTTTTTTGTGGTACGCGGGCCTCTCACCATTGTGGCCTCTCCTGTTGTGGAGCACAGGCTCTGGACATGCAGGCTCAGCGGCCATGGCTCATGGGCCCAGCCGCTCCGTGGCATGTGGGATCTTCCCGGACTGGGGCATGAACCTGTGTCCCCTGCATCGGCAGGTGGACTCTCAACCACTGCGCCACCAGGGAAGCCCTGTATTTGTGCTTTTTACAGTTTTTTTTTCCTGTAATAGATTTCCAATCTCATAGCATTGTGGTCAGAAAAGATGCTTGATACGATTTCAATTTTCTTAAATTTTCTGAGTCTTGATTTGTGACCCAAGATGTGATCTATCCTGGAGAATGTTCCGTGTGCACTTGAGAAGAAAAGGTATTCTGCCACTTTTGGGTGAAATGTTCTATAGATATCAATTAAGTCTATCTGGTCTGTTGTGTCATTTAAAGCTTGTGTTTCCTTATTTATTTTCTGTTTGGATGATCTGTCCATTGATGTAAGTGGGGTGTTAAAGTCCCCTACTATTTTTGTGTTACTGTCGATTTCTCCTTTCATGGTTGTTAGTATTTGCCTTATGTATTGAGGTGCTCCTCTGTTGGGTGCACAAACAGTTATAATTGCTGTATCTTTTTCTTGGATTGATCCTTTGATTGTTATGTAGTGTCCCTCCTTATCTCTTGTAACAGTCTTTATTTTATTTATTTCATTTATTTTTATTATTTATTTATTTATTTATTTATTTTGTGGTACACGGGCCTTTCACTGCTGTGGCCTCTCCCATTGCGGAGCACAGGCTCCAGACATGCAGGCTCAGTGGCCATGGCTCACGGGCCTCGCCGCTCCGCAGCATGTGGGGTCTTCCTGGACTGGGGCATGAACCCGTGTCCCCTGCATCGGCAGGTGGACTCTCAACCACTGCACCACCAGGGAAGCCCAACAGTCTTTATTTTAAAGTCTATTTTATCTGATATGAGTATTGCTACTCCAGCTTTCTTTTGATTTCCATTTCCATGGAATATCTTTTTCCATCCCTGCACTTTCAGTCTGTTTGTGTCCCTAGGTCTGAAGTGGGTCTCTTCTAGATAGCATATATATGGGTCTTGTTTTTGTATCCATGCAGGCAGTCTGTGTCTTTTGGTTAATCCATTTACATTCAAGGTTATTATTGGTATGTATGTTCCCATTACCATTTTCTTAATTGTTTTGGGTTTTCTGTTGTGGGTCTTTTTCTTCTCTTGTGTTTCCCAGTTAGAGAAGTTTCTTTAGCGTTTGTTATAATGTTGGTTTTGTGGTGCTGAATTCTCTTAGCTTTTGCTTGTATGAAAAGCTTTTGATTTCTCCGTCAAATCTGAATGAGATCCTTGCTGGGTAATCTTGGTTGTAGGTTTTTCTCTTTCATCACTTTAAGTACATCCTGCCACTCCCTTCTGGCCTGCAGAGTTGCTGCTGAAAAATCAGCTGATGACCTTATAGGGATTCCTTTGTATGTTATTTTTCATTTTTCCCTTGCTGCTTTTAATAATTTTTCTTTGAATCTAATTTTTGTTAGTTTGATTAATATGTGTCTTGGTGTGTTTTTCCTAGGGTCTATACTGTATGGGACTCTCTGTGTCTCCTGGACTTGGGTGACAGTTTCCTTTCCCATGTTAGGGAATTTTTCGACTATAACCTCCTCAAATATTTTCTCAGACCCTTTCTTTTTTGCTTCGTCTTCTGGGACCCCTATAATTCGAATGTTGTTGCGTTTAGTGTTGTCCCAGAAGTCTCTGAGATTGTCTTCAATTGTTTTCATTCTTTTTTCTTTGTTCTGCTCCTCTGCAGTTATTTCCACCATTTTGCCTTCCAGCTCACTTATTTGTTCTTCTGCCTCAGTTATTCTGTTATTGATTCCTTCTAGTGTATTTTTCATTTCAGTTATTGTGCTGTTCATCTCTGTTTATTTTTTCTTTAGTTCTTCTAGATCTTTGTTGAACGTTTCTTGTATTTTCTCAGTCCATGCCTCCATTCTATTTCCAAGATTCTGGATCATCTTTACTATCATTACTCTGAATTATTTTTCAGGTAGATTGCCTATTTCCTCTTCATTTATTTGGTCTTGCGAGTTTTTACCTTGCTCCTTCATGTGTGACATATTTTTTTGCTGTCTCTCTCTCTCTTTTTTTCTTTTTTAATGAGTGGGATTGTGTTCCTATCTTACTGGTTATTTGGCCTGAGGCTTCCAACACTGGAGTTTGTAGGCTACTGGGTAGAGCTGGGTCTTGGTGCTGAGATGAAGACCTCCATGAGACCTCACTGCGATAATTATTCCCTGGTATATGAGGTTCTGTATTAGTCCAGTGGTTTGGACTTGGAGCTTCTACTGCAGGAACTTCGACCTGACCCCTGGCTCATGAACCAAGATCCTTCAAGCTGTGTGGGGGTGGCAAAAAAAATTAAAAAGAGAGAATGATAACAAAGTAAAAAATAAAATTTGACTAGGAAACTAACACATATGTTAGAAAGAATATAAAAATAAAAATATAGCTGAATCAACAACTGGAAGGTACAACGGTACCACAATAGTGAAAAAGAGGAGGAGGGAAAAGAAAAGGAAAAAGAAAAACGGGGGAAAAGGCTTTGGCTGTGGAGGGCAGGGCCTAAGCAGGGGCGAGGTTTGGGCAGTGGATGGGGCCTATGCTCAGGACCCACAGGGCTGGAAAATGCCCTGGGGGCTGTGGGGGGTGGGGCTTAGGTTCAACGGAACAGAAGGGGCCCAGGTGTGCCCCTCACTCCTGGTCTCAGAGGGCAGGGGACCTCACCTGGGAGCCCAGCAGGCTTCCTGGGCTTGAGTGTGCAAGGCAACCGCCCTCCTCTCCTCTCCTGCTCTGGTCCCAGAGGGCCACTCCCACCTACCTCTCCTGTTCTCCCCTCAGCCTCCTTCCTATGCCCTCAGGACCAATGTGGCCAAGGGGAGGGGGGGCCTTGGAGAGTGGGAGACCTCACCTGGGAGCTCAGCAGATTCCTGGGGCCCAAGTGGGCAGGGCAGTTGCCCTCCACTCCTTTCGTAGAGCCCCTCCTGCCTGCTTCTCCTTATCTCCCCCACCTCGGGAGCTGATCCTGTCTGGCCTCCACTTCTTCTCCCCCCTCAGTCCCACCATGTCCTATCGGTTCACTTGGGTATTCCTCCTGTCTACTTGGGCGTCAGAGTTCCCCACCAGTGGCTGGCAGGCACCCTAGTTGTGGGGAGACGCTAACTAGGCGTCCTCCCACATGCCATCTTGACTCTGCCCCCTTGAGTCTATAGCCATTGTCTTGCAGTAACTTTTAATGGAGTATAAACTGTAAAAATACTGAATCGCTAAATTGTATGCCTGAAACTAATATAATTACTGTAAATCAACTATACCTAAATAAAAATAAATCAACCAAGCAACCAACCAACCTGGGCTTAGCACAAAGGCAAAAAAAAAAAAAAAATTCTGGAATAAAAATGACATGATGAAAGGAAAACCCATAATAATCCAGAAATAAATATAATAACCATTTTAGCATAGCCTGGGACTTGGGGGTTTCAATGAAAGCCCTGAAAAATTTGCTTCTGAGTAGTTGGGGGGTAGGGAAAATATTATAAAAGACCAACTGTATTTGGGAGAAATGAGGGAAGAGCACATAATGGTAAAGGACATAACACATCTTGTGGTCACATAACGGTAGAGAAGCTGTTTTGATTATAAGCACTGGGAAAGGGAAAACAGCTATTAATGGAATACAAAAGTATAGTAGTCTTTTCAAATTAAAATGGGGCAAAAAAGAAATAAAAATCAATGTAATCAAACCAGAAAAAAGAAAAATACAAAGAGGGTACAACAAAGTGAAAAAAATATCCTCTTGCTATTTAGCTTTATAAGGTTGGTAACTATAAGGAGAATTGGAAGTAAAATATACATGGTATAACACTAAATGTGAATAGACTGAATGATCTCACTGAAAGACAGAGCCTGTCAGATTGGATCATATAACCCCTAAACCTCATGCTGTTTTTAAGAAACACAGCTAAAATAAAAGATTAAACAATCTTTGAAAATACATATATGGGGAGTTTTGATAAAATGTAAGTTCTGCTTGAAAAACACAGCAGTTGCAGATTACAGAAATTCTCTAGACCTGAAATGAAACAGAAAAACAAAACAGGGGATAAGGTTGAAGCCATTGACTGGCTGGGCCCAAGGAGTGGAAACAGAAACTGAAGAAAACTGTTGAAGATGCTCATCCAGGGCCTTAGGTTTTCAACCTAGTTCCAGAAATGGTGGAACCAGAAAGACTGGAGGACAAAAACAGTCTTACCTTTATAAGGTACACATATCATTTGGGAAGTGGTGAAATTTATTACTAACTATGGTGTTAAACTTAAATCAAGAATGCCTTTGTAATTTCAGCAAAGATTATACAGTTTGGATAATCGAAATAACTCATAAGATTTCCTCAGCCCATATTCATGGAAGCCTCTTAATAATGACAAAGTGTAAGTGATTGCAGGAGAAAAAGTGCAGAAGACTTCCAAGAGGAGTCCCCAGGGTCCTTTCTTAGTTGTACAGAATGCACTTCGTCTCTGCATCATGAGCCACCAAGATGCAAGTGAGGAATTTTTTTTTCAGGAGAGCTCTGGCAGAAGTTTCCAGGCAGATCTCTCTCCTATAGTCAAGTCAGCCTCTTTAATTGGTTACAGTAGTTGTAAGCCATCAACAATCAAGCTGGCCCTGAGTGCCATCAGTGGTGTTAAACTTTAAACAGCACATTACACATTGTTAGCCTACTCATTGTTATCTTGACCAAAAATCAGCTCCTGATGTCCGGTTGTCCCTGGAGATAACCAAAAACTCTTCCAGTCCAGCTGCAATGTAACTGTATTTTGCAGTCCACCCACCTGACTTTTGGTCAAGCCTCTTAATTATAACTTGCTTGTTATTGTTCTTTTTTCATGCATCTTTTGCACCATTTATAGAGCCCCCCCCAAAATAAGCAGAAATGCAAATAACAAAATACTAATTACTTGTTTCATCTAATAGAGTATAGGTATTGCTTTAAAGAAATATTTTGGTTTTCCAAATATCCAGCACAGGTTTATTTGTAATCTTGCACATGTTTGTCAACCCCTTTACCTCCTTTTATCACCAAAATATGACTTTTATGTAAGGCATTAATAGATTGATTTAATGTAAAGATTAATTGATTGCCAAGTAAATCTAGTTCCTCCTCTAGCCAATTAGCTTCCACTGGGAGAAAATTCTATAGGGATTTTAATTCAATTTCCTAATACATTTGATCATTGATATTAGTATTATGATAGGATTTTTAAAAAAATAAATCAAGTTATCCTTACCAGTTTCCTCATTATTATGTAGTTACATTATGAATTAGACTACAATCATTACAAAATGTCAGTTAGAATTAACTTCCTAACAAGAGCAGCTCTTGCCCATATAATAGACGTTGTAATGGACTGGAGTATAAATTAAGTGCCAAATCTCAGTAAGTTCTGATTTTGGGTCTCTTATGGGTATAGTCATATACCCTGTTTCATACTACACAATTTCACTGATACAGGTCCCCAGTGGACTTTAAGTGATACCCATCTTTACGCATCTGTAAAATTATAGTCAATTGCAGTAGGTTTCCAATTCTGACACTCCTATTAGTATATGTTTAGTTTTTGTTATGTGCAGAGACTTGGCAATTACAGGGCATCCTTCTCTATGAACTTCCATAGGCTAGGGCGCCATAAGTGTCCCCAAACTTTATTCCTTGTACTTTTACTACCAAGACCTCAGGCCAGGGCAGGGAATGTGAATTGAGTTTGACAATTTGGAGACCATTTATGACTTCACAGTCCCCCACTTTAGGCTCTATGAGTCTAGTGGTGCTGGTTCCCAAGAGGGGCACTCGAAGCATGTTAAGAGTACTTAACATGTACAGTTCCCCATGCCATAAGGGTGTCTCCTTCAAGCTAGCACCTCAATAATGACTTTAAGTCCACTACATTCCATTCTAATGCTGGCAACTTCTAGGTGGTATGGTGGTAGTAGGATTAATGTACCTCTTGGCATTTCCTCTCCACCATACCTCCTTTGCTGTAAAGTGATCCTTTGGCTCAAGTTGATAATATGTGGGATTCCAATTTGGTCATTATACAATTTGAGTGCTTGGCTAGTGGGCTGGCTGAGACACTGTTGGCAAGAAAGGCAAACTCAGACCAAGAATACACGTAAGTCCTAGCTTGATTAAACATAGATTAAACATTCACCCATTTTCCTGTGTGAAAAGTGTCTCATGTAATCAATTTGCTGCTAGGTGGCAGGTTGATCTCCTTGAGGGATAGTCTCTGCATTGCTCTCTGTTGCTGGCAGGCCCAACCTTAAGCAGCAGCAGTTACTAGATAAGCTTTGAAGAGGCGGAGCCCATGATATTAGGTCCATTCATATTCTCCATTGCTACCACTCTGGCTACTCTGTTTAGAAGACCATTGACCAGGCTTCAGGGTAGCCACGTGCAGAATCTGGCTGATATCTACTCTCTGATTCATCCTTGGTGTTCTTTTCTCTTCTTCTGCAATGGATTCTCTCTGGTAGGCATGAACATGCGCTCTAACAATCCCCATACTTTGTGCCCACCTTCATATGTTCATCCACATGCCTCTTATCCTGACCTTCCTATACCCATCTTCCAAAGTTGCATATTCCAGGGTCCTGACCAGCCAGTCAGCTAAGTCCTTAGTTCATATATCCCAGTCTCAGCCCACTTCTCTTTTTCTTCCCTTAACTGCAATTTTCCAGGGCTGCTCTGTAGCACAATAGCAATTCATTTTTAGCTTACACCCACATACTGAGTTGACCTAGCCATGTACCCATCTTGGGCTTTTTCCTTCCCACCTCCTCACAGGAAGCCTTCCATGAGTTCATAGGTGTGAAATGAGGGAAAAGCATTGCTGTCACAGTGACAGATGACATGGGGGTTTGGGACATATATTTGTGCAGCTCCTTGCACAAGTATATTTCTAGACCTGCTCACATTTGATCCCAGATGTATCACATTCATGTTATGGTGGATTGCTGCTGGGGACGCCTAACTATATGACCTGTGGGGTCTATTAGTGTCAGTGGTGTGCCGGCAAACGTTTAATAATCACCTCTGAAAAATACCACCTGGTTTTGTGGCATTTGTTGAGTTTTGTGCTGTAAATATTTCCATCATGGCTGATTTCAAGCTGCCAAAGCAAGGTCACAGAATGTGGAGTTGGGAAGAGATGTGCTTATATGAACTGTCTCTAGCATACCACTGCATACAGCGAGTGGTGGGCAATTCTGGCTATATGGTCCGCTTGACGTCACTTGAGATCCCATTGTTTGATGCTCGGTTTCTAATGGGGCCCCAGGACATTCCAGGTGTTGTTTATCAATAGTTCAGAGTTCTCTGCTATAGATGTCATAGGTTTTCTCTAGAAACCTAGGAGTGTGTACTGTACATCATGTATTTTGCTGCCACAAATATCAATAATTCCAGTACCATGGGTGATGTAGTCCAAGCAATCTTCCTAGACCTTATACAGAACCTTTCCTTGCCCTGAGCTCCACTCAATGGCTTTCTATATCTTCTGAAAAATGGGTCATAGCAGTATTCTCAAGTGTATTATATGCTGCTTCTCAAAAGCAAAGATGCCCATCAAACATTATGATTCTTTTTTTACTGCTAAGAGATGCAAAGTAATAACTTATCCTTTACTTTCAAGGGAATATCCCAGGATGCCTATAACACTGGACCCCTAGGGACTTTACCTGTGTGCAAACTTCGAAATCTTTCTGGGTTTTGTCTCCCTCTGGAGCACGTGTGTCTTCCTAAGGCATCCTTCTAAGGCATATGATTAACATGGCATCGTCAATATAGTGGACCAGTGTGATGATCTGCAGAACGTCCACAAGGCTCTTCTGGCAATATTATGACAAGAGGAGGGAGAATTAAAACAGCCCCGAGGCAAGACTGTGGATGTGCACTGTTGTCTGTCCATGTGAACGGGAACTTACTATGCTTCTTCCTGATAAGAATTAAAAAGAAAACATTTGTCAAGACTGTATTAATCTGCTTTGGGAGAGGCATGGACATATACACACTACCAAACGTAAGGTAGAGAGCTAGTGGGAGGCAGCCGCAGAGCACAGGGAGATCAGCTCGGTGCTTGGTGACCGCCTGGAGGGGTGGGATAGGGAGGGTGGGAGGGAGACGCAAGAGGGAAGAGATATGGGAACATATGTATATGTATAACTGATTCCCTTTTTATAAAGCAGAAACTAACACACCATTGTAAAGCAATTATACTCCAATAAAGATGTAAAAAAAAAAAATCTGCTTTGGTAAATATACCACATGTGGTACAGCAGCTGCAATTCAGGTGACTGCTTGATTAACTTGTGGTAGTCCATAAGCTTCTACGGTCTACCTAACTTTTGCAGGGGCCAGACTAGTGTATTAAATAGTGTTATGCTGGGGACTACCACTCCTATGTTCTTTAAGGTTTTGAGGGTGGCACTGATTTCTGTCACCCCTTTTAGATGCTGTTATAGGTTGAAATGTGTCCCCCCCAAGATATATTGAAGTCCTACCCTCTTGTACCTGTGAATATGACCTTAGTTGGAAGTAGGGTCATCGTAGATGTAATTAGTTAAGATGTACCCATACTGGAGTAGGGTGGGCCCTTAATCTAGTGAGACAGGTGTCCTTATAAGAAGAGGGAAGACAGCTAGAGAGAAGACAGAAGGAGGCAGATTGAAGTTGTACTACCACAAATCAAGGGATACCTGGGGGCTACCAGAGGCTGGAGAGGCAAGGAAAGATCCTCCCTTAGAGGCTTTGGAAGGAGCATGGCCCTGCTAACACCTTGCTTTCAGACTTCCAGCCTTTAGAACTATGAGAGAATAAATTTCGGTTGTTTAAAGCCATCCAGTTTATGGTACTTTGTTACAATAGCCCTAAGAAACTTATATGGATGCAATATAAATATTTAAAAAATTATTATTCTCATGGAATGGTTGTAGGGGCACTTTCAGGATCTTCTCTTGGCTTTCCTACAAAACATCTCTAATTTTACAATTCAAGGAACAAAGTTAGGGTTCTGCCAATTGCTGAGTATACTCATTCCAATTATGCATTTGGAAACCAGGGAAATGACCATTGTGAGACAAACATGGTTAGGGTACCATTTATCAGCTGACTTCTACACACGTCTGCTCTTAAAGGGAAGGCCATGATGGTATTTGGGATCTCTGGTTATCAGCATCAATCTGTGTTCAATAGCCTTGAAAGGTCTGCATAATCCACAGGGCTAGCTGTAGTGTTGCAGGGACTTCCCTTTGGATGATGTGTTCTGGGTCAGAGAATTGGGCATGTGAACATAGCTTTTCATTGAGGGTGGCTGACCTCAAACTTTTTCTCATCAGTTCTTGATCTCTATTGTAAATGTATGTGTCTATACCCTTTTTGGCTGCCCATCTATCTTGTTCTTAGGAATACTGTGTTCTGTGAGCCACTTCCATAAATTTTGTGGGTTAGGCCTTGCTGACTCATTCTGAACTTGCTACAGTTTACAGAAATATCTTCTGAGGCACTTGCCTCATTTGAGGCCTTTGTATAACTTCAAGTGTGTGTGTGTGTGTGTGTGTCTAGCTCTATCTTCTGATAAGGGGGAATTGGCTATTTCTTCAGGCCCATAGGATTCAGGATAATGTCAGGATTTGAGGTTCTTAACTGTATCTTCACAGATATCTCCTTCCAAGTGTCAGGATGCCTCTCCTTCCCTGCAGGACCCTGAGTTGGTGTAAGAGACTTGCCTAGGCTGAGATTCAACCTTTTCTGAAGCTCTGCTAGCAATTAAGTTCTGTCCTTGTTTTACTATGACTGCCGTCCAGCAGAAGCAGAAGTTCTCTTTAAATGCTACCAAGGAATCCCTCCTGTTCTCACATTTTGATTAAAATTGGTGATTAACAGATCCAAGCCTGTCATTTTCTCTCTTAAATCAATGGTGCTTAGCAACAGCCAACCAGTTCCCCAGTTCTTATAGTTATTATTTCCTCAGACCAGTAAAATACTCAGGGTGTTGTTCCAGCCATTGCATCCCCTTCCACCTGTATCCCGTCACAGGTGACCACTGGTTGAAGCCAGAAACATGCTCTAGCATTCCAAGGACTATCCCCACTCTAGCTGTCACCAGTGATGGGGTTCTTACTGGCATCCAGCTGGAAAATGATCTAATTCCAGAATTCCCATCTTTAGAGTCTGCTTCCCGGGATCACTTCTCGTATCAACTGTCTTAGATTGGGTTCCTCAGAACAAAACCTGAAATAGGGACCCATGATTAAGGGATTTATTGGTAATATGCTCTCAGAAGAAAGTAAGTGAGGAAAACATAACAGGGCAGGGGAAAAATGTCAAGCAAGAATGTCGTCTTACACAAACGAACTTATCTGTGTAACAGAAACAGACATAGAGAAGAGACTTGTGGTTGCCAGCGATAAGGGATAGATTGGGAGTTTGGGATTAGCAGATGAATTATATATAGAATCGATAAACAACAAGGTTCTGCTATATAGCAGAGGGAACTATATTCAATATCCTGTGATAAACCATAATGGAAAAGAATATAAAAAATGTATATATAGGGGGCTTCCCTAGTGGCGCAGTGGTTGAGAATCTGCCTGCCAATGCAGGGGACACGGGTTTGAGCCCTGGTCTGGGAAGATCCCACATGCTGCGGAGCAAATAGGCCCGTGAGCCACAACTACTGAGCCTGCGCGTCTGGAGCCTGTGCTCCACAGCAAGAGAGGCTGCAATAGTGAGAGGCCCATGCACCGTGATGAAGAGTGGCCCCCGCTTGCCGCAACTAGAGAAAGCCCTAGCACAGAAACGAAGACCCAGCCAAAAATAAAAATAAAAAAATAAAGTATATATATGTATAACTGAAATTAACCTTGCTGTATAGCAGAAATTAACACAATATTGTAAATCAACTATACTTCAATTAAAATAAAAGAATGTGGTCTCAGTAAAGACGGGCTTCAGTCTGATCCCACAAGATACTCTAGAGCATAAATGGCATGACAGAGCTAGTCTCACATTCAGGCAAGGGGGCCGACCTTCTCTAGTTCACGCCAGCAGGTCACTGACGGAGTCAACCCTGGTGGAGAGTGGGGAGAGGTATAGCCTCCCAGGCAAGGTGCTTCCATTTGGTCCAGGGCAATTCTCTGTATTGTTATCTCCAACAATTACAGCAAACAGGTTAGGGGTGCACCAGCCTGAGGAGGGGATCTGGGTGGACATAAACAGTATTCAGTACAACAGGGTAGAGCTCTTCTGAACTCTACACTCTTTATGATCAGTACACTCTTTCTATTCTGTATCCAAGGTAAGAAATATATTTCTTTGAACTATTTGGAAATCTTCTCTATGCTTGGGTAGGAAAGTTGTGTTTATCTTTCCTTCCTTTTAGCAAAATTACACTCAGTCCCATTGGCCGTAAGTCCCAAATGCCTAATTCACCGTCTTTGAACTAGGGACCCTCATGAAAATGAGGTGTTCCCTCCTGGTCTGCTATCAACTCAGCATCCTCAAATTGAGAATGTTATTCCCCGCTGTGACCCTTAGTTAATTTTATCGTTTCCCCCTCCTTCTTATCCTTACTTTTACTCTATAGTAGTTGGAGTGAGAGATTATGAGGACATTGTCCCATTTGGAATGGCATGATTGTACTGTGAACAATGCTTTACCCTTTTGCTTTCCATGTACAGGTGAAAATGTCTCTATACCAGTACACTATTTATGAAAAGGGGACAGAAAGTAAAAAAGGAAAGAGAATATAGAAGATCCAAAGGTAGTGTACAAATAGATGAGAGTGAGATTTTGATTTTCTGTTATTTCAGTTTGAGTTCGGGAATTTGTACTTTTTTGCCAGCAAAACAATGTATAACCTCGCTCAGGACTTCAGTCTTCTTGAAGGGTCTGGAAATAAGTCATTGTCTCCCAAGTTGACAAAAAGCAGTTTATGGTTAGGACCATCCTGTTCTTCACTCTACAAAGCTTAGAGTACACTGCGGAATGAGTAGTCCCTGCGCCATAAACACTTCAAAAATGGTGATGCATGCTAACGTGCTTTGAAAACTGTGAAAATCTACATTAAAAAAATAGGGTATTATGGTTTCTTTAAGCGAACCTCTCCAAAGTCTGCGCTAAAGTTGTCTTTCAGCTTATATTCCATTTCCCCCATACATAAATCCCTTGTTCTAGCTTGTGATTTTTTCCTTCTACTTGCTGCAGAATCCCCTTTTCATCTTCTCCTTCCTAGCTGTCAAAATTCCACTCATAATTCTAAGCTTGGTTTGAAATCTCCGCTCTGAGGAAACAAATCCTGATACTCCAAGATTTGGCAACAGAAGGTGAATCTCCCTGTGGGAAACCATGGCAGAAACCTGTGGGTTTCACTCTTGTCTACTGAGATTCTCCTTCCTTAAGGGAACTCATTTCCTTAGGATGATGTTCTCAAAGTGTGGTCTCCAAGCTAGAGTATTAGCACTGGAGAATTTGTTAAAATGAAAATTACTGGCTCCACCCCAGACCTATGAAATTAGAAACTCTAAGTGTACGGTCCACAATCTGTGTTTTAATAAACCTTCCAGGTGATTCTGAGGTCTGCTAAAGTTTGAGAATCACTGTCTGAGGGAGTCTTTTACTGATCACCTTTGATACATCCTTCTGACCTCAGGGAGTACTTTCCCATGTACCACTGAAGCCAAATGAACCCTTAATTGCCATGACACAATTGTAACATTTAAACAACTTTCCTAATGGCTTGTCCATAATAAAAGGAAAATGAACTTCCCCAGTAATGTATAATTACATACAATGATTCATCAAATATAGAAATGCATTATAGTGGCTAAAAGCACCAGCTTTATAGTTAGACAAACTAGACTTCGAATCCAACTTGTCATTTAATCATGTTGATATTAAGGCTCTGCGTCCATAATAATAATACCTACCTTTTAAAGCTATTGTGAAAATTAGGCGAGATGATGAGAGTTAAGCAATTAGCAGAGCACCTGACTCATAGAGGGTGTTCACTAAAGGGTAATAAACTGGATTTTGCTTAGTCATCATCAGTGCATAGCCCCTGTTGGCAGTGGATCTCAGCAAGTAGCTCTCAGACCACTTCCATAGGGCTTGGAACATTTTTCACCCTTGGAATTCCAAAGCACCCTCAACAATATCTAGGGTACTTGAAGTCTAGGCCAAAAGAAGTACAGGAATTCTCTCTTCAGCCCCAATACTAATTTATCATCTCAGTGCCTTCCTATTATCTAGGCTGTCGTTTTGGGGGAACATCAGGCCCACCCCCAACATTTACAGGGTTTGGAACAAGAGTATAAATTGGAGTCCCACACAATATACACTTACATTTATAATTTAACAGGGCAAGATTTAAAAAAAGCTTTATCCTCTGTGTGGGCAGAATAACAGCCCCACAATCCCTGGAACCTGTGGATACATTACCTTATGTGATAAAGGGACTTTGTGGGTGTGATTAAAGACCTTGAGGTGGGGAGATTATCCAGAATAATCAGTCATGTAATCACAAGGGTCCTTATAAGAGGGAGGCAGGTGAGTCAGAGAAGGACATGTGACAACAAGCAACAGTCATGGTTTGGTGCCCATGAGTGAGGAATGCAGGCAGCCTCTAGAAGATAGAAAAAGAGAGGAAATAGATTCTCCCCTAGAACCATCAGAGAGAACACAGCCCTGCTGACCAATTTTGGATTTACGAACTTCAGAATTATTCAGTAACACATTTGTGTTATTTTAAGCGAATAAGTCTGTGATAATTTTTATAGCAGCATTAAGAAACTAATAGCTCTCCTACCTTCATAACTATGAAATTAAAAAAAATATATGTGTATGTGCTTTTACACATTATATTATATTACATAAGAGTACACATTAGCAAAATATCAATGGTGATTAAACTTAATGATTATTTTGAATAGTGAATGGTCTGTGAATGATCCAGTGATATTTGAATGAATAATACAATTAATGTATGTCATTAATTATTTTTATTCCATTCTATTTATTTTTCTTACCTTTAGTTCAGCATAATTATGAGTTATATTGTTCAGAGAACTTGCTTTTAATAGAAAGTATTGCCAAATTAGATCACCTTTTTTGAGTTATTGTAGTTCTTAGATAATATTTTTTATTAATTACAACATTTGGCTCTGCTGAGGCAGTGGCAACTGAATTGTCATTAAAACTCTCAATGAATACTTAGATTTAAAAATAAACTATTAGTTTATATATCATGTTCACACATTTTAAGGGAATTACATATCATAAATTATCATGATCTTGGAAAAAAAAACCCAAATATTTAACTTAAGGAAATAGTTTGCTGTCATATATAGCTGTGATTTTTCACATCTGTAAAGCAATATCTAGATGCATAGAGCTTTTCTTAAATTCTTTTTTTTTCCTATTTTTTAAAATACTGGGATATTAAGAGAAAATTTAAAAAAATAGAAATATAATGCTTAATTTGTTCAAGCCTCTCACCTCAGCTGAAACTACAGCAAGACCTAGAATGGCCAGAATGAGTCTCAAGTTTATTTGTATACACATCTTATCCTTCATGCAAGTTTTTCATTTTCTTTTTCCAGTTTCTTTATATTTTATTGGAATGTCACTTTGTTGCATATTTTACATGTAGTTTTTTTCAATTTAGAAATTTTTTTCAAAAAATTTAAAAATCCTTTTTATTCTTTTTAAAGTAAAGTAGCCAAACTCCTGTCTGTTTGTGTTTTTGTTGAAAATACTGTACAATTTGTGAGTACCTCAAGAACCATAAGCAGGAACACAGATGTAAGATAATGGATGTTTGGCCCGCTGGAAAATGATATGTTATGAGAGAATCTATTGCATTCATTCTATAGGAGAAGATATATTTAAGTGATTTAAGATATATATTATTTAAGTGATTTAAGATATATATATATTAAGATATATATATAATATATATTTTTATAATATATATATATTTAAGATATATATTAAGTGATTTAAGTGATATTTAAGTGATTTAAGATATATTTAAGTGATTTGTGTTGTCTTTTCCTTAAATCCTTCCCCATACTCTGAAGCCATATCCGTCTCAATGTCAGTTATGGCACAGCCCATAAACCTGGTATTAAGACACAGTGACTTTCTATTTTGAGGACTGGGACAAGAAATGTAGACAAGTGCTTCTCCAGGCCATGGACAGTTTATGAAATACCCTCTAAAGTTAAGCATGGTATTGGGGGAACATCTACCTGTTTAGGGGATATTCTGTTCTCTACCCACAGAAATGTGTCTTTCCCCTATTGCCTAAAAAAAAATGATGACAACAACAAAGGCATAATCCATTACTACAGTATAAGTGGCACATGTGTGCAAGCTAACACACACATACACATACACAAGTGAAGCATTTAAGTAAGTTGCTCAAGTTTCTATTAATAACAGTGAGACTTGTGATTCAAGCCCAGGTCTGCTTTACACAAAGCTCATTCTGGTACTCTAGCCTGTTTCCTGAAGAGTAGGGATTTATGCCTCTTTCTCTCAGTTAGTTGTCTAGTATCTTAACCATAACCTTTGTCACTCAAATCCAGCTCACATTTTGCTTCTTTGGGGAATTCCTCCTGATCCCCTTTTGAATTTTGTAAACATAATTCTGATGTTACAAGTAACACATCTGTTAATCACCTACTTCAAGACCGACTGTTACTGGCATAAGGATAGACATACAGATCAATGGAACAGAAGTGAGAGTCCAGAAATTCACCCATGGTCGATTGATTTTTGGCAAGGGTGCCAAGACCATTCAGTTGAGAAAGAACACTTTTCAATAAACGGTGCGGGAACAACTGGATAGCCACATGCAAAAGAATGAAGTTGAAACCTTACTTTACACCATATACAAAAGTTAACGCAAATGGATGAGAGCCCTAAGTGTAAAAACTAAAACTATAAAACTCTTAGAAGAAAACACAGAGGTAAATTTTTGTGACCTTGGGTTTGGCAATGGATTCTTAGATATGAGCACAAGCAACAACAACGACAATAAAAAGATAAATTGGACTTTGTATAAATTTAAAACTTTTGTGCTTCAAAGAACACTATCAAGAAAGTGAAAAGACAGCCATAGAATGGAAGAAAATATTTGCAGATCATATATCTGATAAGGGACTTATAGCAAGAGTATAAAGAACTCTTATAACTCAATAGTAAAAAGAAAAATAACCCAATTTTAAAATGGGCAAAGGGGAAGGAAATGATGGGAGGAAAGAAATAGGTGAGAGAGATTAAGAGGTATAAAGTTCCAGTTGCAAAATAAATGAGTCATGGTTATGAAATGTACAGTGTGGGAGTATAGTCAATAAATATATAATATGTTTATATGGTAACATACAGTAACTAGAATCATGGTGATCATTTTGAAATATATAGAAGTATCAAATCACTATGTTGTATGATAGGAACTAACATAGTGTTGTAGGTCAATTATACTTCAAAAAAAAAAAAACAGAAAAAGAGAACAGACTTGTGGTTACCAGAGGGGGGGGGGGGGGTGGGGGGAGAGGCAACTGGATGAAGGTGGTCGAATGGTACAAACTTCCAGTTATAAAGTAAATAAGTGCTAGGGATGTCATGTACAACATGAAAAATATAATTACCACGGCTGTATGTTATATATGAAAGCTGTTAAGAGAGTAAATCCTGAGAGTTCTCATCACACACAAAAATTTTCTATTTCTTTAATTTTGTATCTATATAAGATGATGGATGTTCACTAAACTTATTGTGATAATCATTTCATGATGTATGTAAGGCAAATTATTATGCTGTACACCTGAAACTTATACAGTGCTGTGTGTCAACTGTATCTCAATAAAACTGGAAGAAAAACAATCACCTACTGTATTGCATGCTAGTCTATTGATCTCTGAGTTTCTTGAGGACAGGGTGTGTCTTATTCATTTCTGTATTTCTGAGACCTCACAGCATGCCTGGAATATATTAGGAACTGAACAAATACGTTTTAACTAAGTTAAATGGAATAATAAGAAAGTTATTGATCTAGAAAAAGAAATCCACCTCTTATAATTCAGCAAATACAGAACCATAAGTATGTCATGGCATACAGAAGTCACTCAAATGTCTTTAGGTTCCAGACCGATTAAGTGGCCTCTCCCATTGCGGAGCACAGGCTCCGGACGCGCAGGCTCAGCGGCCATGGCTCACGGGCCCAGCCGCTCTGCGGCATGTGGGATCCTCCTGGACCGGGGCACGAACCCGTGTCCCCTGCATCGGCAGGCAGACGCTCAACCACTGCACCACCAGGGAATCCTTAGCCCCTGGGGTATTTTAAGAGGGATCCAGAGAAGATTCCACAGTTTTCTTCAAGGCTATTTCATGCTGTCAGCAAATTATTCTTGATATTTAACCTGAAGCAGTGCTTTCTAAATGATGTGCTGAAACTCAGAGAGCTGCTATAATTGCCAAAGTTTCATTCTTACCACTGGGGAATATTTAAGGTTTGAGAACGTCATAACTCAGCACATTTTAAAGAGCAGTATTTTTAGTTTCTTGGTTGAATGGTCCTGTTTTAATTCAGGAAACGAAAGGTGTTGGTTTTAGTAACAGTGATAGCATCTCATTGTTTCCTCTCTGAGGCCTTTCCATCAATTATTCTCCTTTCCAAGCATAATAGTTCACTCCTTCCTCCATGTTCTCAAAGCCACTTTATTTAAAACACACATACACACCTGCTGGCACATACATATGCACACAGAGTATTACATCATGCATAGATGCTATTTTAGATGTAGATATACAAAGCGATATAGATACAGATTGTAGTTCCTTGATTTTCTGAGGGCTTTCTCCTTGTGCGGTTCTCCGGTGACTTTCCAGTGACTTTCAGTAAATGTTTGTGAAATACCTGAAATAATGAGTGAGATAAAGTAAGGTGGAGCTTGAAATAAACTTGTTACCTTTGTTTCTATTGTTGTGAGTGTTATCTATACTTGTCTCCCTGGTACATTTGTGCAAGATTTTCTCTAAGAAATATGCACTGGTGACAATGCAGGCATAGAGGGTGTACACCCTGAACTTTACCAGGAAACACTAAGTTATTTTTCAAAGAGGTCGAAAACGTACATTCCTACTAGCAGTGTGTAAAAGTTCCTATTTATCTATTCACTATCTTACCCTTGATATTTTCAGACATCTTGTTTTTTGCCAATCTAGTCAGTATGTAATGATATCTCATTGTGGCTTTAATTTGTATTACGTAATTACTAATGAATTTCAGCAAATTTTCAAGTGTTTATTTGCCATTTTTTGACTTTATTTTTTAGAGCAGTTTTAGGATTACAAGAAAGTTGAGAGGAAAGTACAGAGATTTCCCATACATCCTCTGCTCCCCCCCTCCACATGCAGTCTCCCTCATTATCAACATCACTCTTCAGAATGGTACTTTTTCTTTTTTTTGCCAAGGATGAACGTACATTGACACATCATAATCACCCAAAGTCCACAGTTTCCTTTAGGGTTCAGCTTTGGTGCTGTATGTTCTATGAATATATATTCATCTCTATAATATAATACAGAGTTTTTGTCCTAAAAATTCTCTGTGTTCCACCTATTCATCCCCCACCCCCAAAACCATTGATCTTTTTATTGTCTCTATAGTTCTGCATTTTCTAGAAGTCATATATTGGAATCATATGTACGTATCCTTTCAGATTGGCTTCTTTCACTTAGTTATATGCATTTAAAGTTCCATCATATCTTTTCATGGCTTGAAAGCACCTTTCATTTTAGTGTTGAATAATATTCCATTGTCTGTATGTCCATATTTATTTATCTGTTTATTTACTGGAGAGAATCTTGGTGCCTCCAAGTTTTGGCAATTATAAATAAATCTACTATAAACATCCCTGTGCAGGTTTTGAGTGGACATAAGTTTGCAGATCCTTTGGGTAGATATCAAGGAACATAATTGCTGGATTGTGTGGTAAGAGTATGTTTCGTTTTGTCAGAAACTGCCAAACCATCTTTCGAAGTGGCTGTGCCAGTTTGCACTCCCACCAGCAATGCATGAGAGTTCCTGCTGCTCCACATCCTCACAAGCACTTGGTTTTGTCAGTGTTCTGGATTTTGGCCATTCTAATAGGTGTGTAATGGTATCTTGTTGTTTTAATTTGCATTTTCCCAGATGACATATGATCTTTTTTTTTTTTGTGGTATGCGGGCCTCTCACTATTGTGGCCTCTCCCGTTACGGAGCACAGGCTCTGGACGCGCAGGCTCAGCGGCCATGGCTCACGGGCCCAGCCTCTCCACGGCATGTGGGATCCTCCCGGACCGGGGCACGAACCTGCGTCCCCTGCATTGGCAGGCGGACTCTCAGCCACTGTGCCACCAGGGAAGCTCCATATGATCTTTTTATATGCTTATTTGCCATTGGTATATCTTCTTTGGTGCAGTGTCTTAAAGTATTTGGCCCATTTTAAAATTGGGTTTATTTTCTTATTGTTGAGTATTAAGAGTTCTTTGTATATCTTGGATAATAGTTCTTTATCAGATGTCTGTTGCAAATATTTTCTCCCAGTCTTTGGCCCATCTTCTAATTTTCTTGACATTGTCTTCTGCAGAGCAGAAAATTTTAATTTTAATGATGTACAGCTTATCAGTTATTTCTTTCATGGACTGTGTTTTTGGTATTGTATCAAAAAGCCATCATGCTCAAGTTCACCTAGATTTTCTCATATGTTATCTTTTAGGAGATTTTTAGTTTTACATATTACATCTATGTCTTTGATTCATTTTGAGTTAATTTTTGTGAAGGGTATAGTCTGTGCCCAGATATGTTTTTTTTTTTTTTTTTTTTTTTTTTTGCATATCGATGTTCAGTTGTTCTAGTGTCATTTACTAAAGAGACTTTGCTCCATGTATTACCTTTGTTCCTCTGTCAAAGATGACTTGACTATGTTTATGGAGATCTATTTCTGGGCTCTATCTTCTCTTCCATTGATCTAGTTGTCCCTTCTTTCATCAGTACCACACTGTCTTGACTACTGTAGCTTTATAGTATGTCCTGAGATCAAGTAGTGTCAGTCCTCCAACTTTGTTCTTCTCCTTCAATAGTGCATGGCTATTGTCCATCTAAATTTTAGAACCAGTCTCTTGATATCCATAAAGTAGCTTGCTGGAAGTTTGATTGGGATTGTATTGAATCTGTAGATCATGTTGAGAAGAACTAACATCCTGACAATACTGAGTCTTCCTATCCATAAACATGGAATGTCTTTCCATTTATTTAGTTCCTCTTTGGTTTCATTCATCAGAGTTTTGTAGTTTTCCCCCTATATATAGTGTACATATTTAATTAGATTTATACCTAAGCATTTTATTTTGGAGGGGTGCTATTGTAAATGGTACTGCATTTTTAATTTCAAATTCTACTTGTTCAATGTTACTATATAGGAAAGCAATTTACTTTATATTAATCTTGTATCCTTCAACCTTGCCATCTTTGCTTATTTGTTCCAGAAGGTTTTTGTTGTGGTTGTTGATTCTTTTGGATTTTCTACATAAATGATCATGTCATCTGTGAACAAAGGCAGTTTTATGTCTTCTTTCCCAATCTATATACCTTTTATTTTCTTTTTTTACCTTGTTGAATTAGCAAAGACTTCCAGTTCTTTGTTGAAAAGGAGTGATGAGAGGGGACATCCTTACATTATACCTGATTCTTAGTGAGAAAGTTTCAAGTTTCTTATGCTTAAATATGATGTTAGCTGTAGGTTTTTATAGTTTATCAAGTTGAGAAAGTCTACTCTATTTCTAGTTTACTGGGAGTTTTTATTATGAATAAGTGTTGGATTTTGTCAAATGCTTTTCTGCATCTATTGATATTATCATCTGATTTTGCTTTAGTCTGTTGATGTGATGGATCATTCTAATTGATTTTCGAATGTTGAACCAGCCTTGCGTACCATTTAATTCCATTTGGTTGTCATGTATAATTCTTTTTATACCTTTTGGATCCAATTTGCTAAAATTTTGTTGAGTATTTTTGAATATATGCTTATGAGAGATATTGCTCTGTAGTTTTCTTTTCTTGGTATGTATTTGTCTGTTTTTGGTATGAGGGTAACGCTGGCCTCATAGAATAAGTTAGGAAGTATTCCCTCTGCTTCTGTCCTCTAACAGAGATGGTGGAGAATTGGTATACTTTCTTCCTTCATGTTCAGTAGAATTCACCAGTGAACCCAGCTAGGCCTGGTGCTTTCTGTTTTGGAAGGTTATTAATTATTGATTTAATTTCTTTAATAGATATAGGCCTATTCAGATCATCTGTGTCTTCTTGTGTGAGTTTTGGCAGATTGTGTTGTTGAAGGAATTGGTCGATTTTATGTACATCAGTTTTGTGGGCATAGAGTTGCTTATTACCATTTTTTTTTTTAATTTCTGTGACATGCTTGTGTGTTTTATCCATTTTCTGTATTTTCTTCTCTATTAGTGATTTTCAGGCATTCTTTACATATTTTGAATACCTATGTTTTGTCAGTTATATGTGCTGCAAATACCTTTAGTATAATTTTATGTATTCTTGATGTAATAAACTTTCCATCACTATATAGTGACTCACTTTAGTGCTAATAATGATAGACTTTAACTCTATTTTGTCTGATATTTTGTTTTTGTTTTTTTGTCCATGTATTTGTCTAGGGTGCCTTTTTACATGCATTTGTTTTCAAAATTTCCATGTCTTTTTGAGCTAGGAGTGTTTCTCATAAATAGTGTATATCTGGAATGATTTTGTTTTGTTTTTCTTTCTGGTCTCATAATCTCTGTTTTGTAAAGGACAAATTTAAGCCTTTCATAGTCATTATAATTATTGGTACCACTGGACTTGTTTCTATCATATTATTTTTGTTCTCTCTCCATTTTTCTATGCATTTTTCTACTTTTATTTTTTGGCTGTGCTGTGCAGATTGTGGGATCTTAGTTCCCCAGCCAGGGATTGAACCCGGGCCCTTGGCAGTGAAAGCATGAAGTCCCAACCACTGGACTGTGAAGGAATTCCCTCTAGGCATTTTTCTTCTTTTGATTTTTTTTGATTGATTGAAGTAGTTTTTTCACAATTTTATTCTTTGTTTTCTACTGTTCTTAGTGGTTACTCTTAAGCCACAACCCTCCAAAAAAAACCTCAAAATATTCAAATATTTTCCTTATTTATCATGCTAATTTAGTTCTGCCCTATTTTTAACAACTGTCACATATCTGATATTCTTATCATATTTGTTTATTTGGATTAAGTACCACATCTTCTATTTTGTTTGCTCACCATTTGCTCTTTCCTCTTAGATCTGTTGCCCTGGGATCATTACTTCTTTTTTTTTTTTTTACATCTTTATTGGAGTATAATTGCTTTACAATGGTGTGTTAGTTTCTGCTTTATAACAAAGTGAATCAGTTATACATATACATATGTTCCCATATCTCTTCCCTCTTGCAGCTCCCTCCCTCCCACCCTCCCTATCCCACCCCTCCAGGCGGTCACAAGGTCACAAAGCACCGAGCTGATCTCCCTGTGCTATGTGGCTGCTTCTCACTAGCTATCTACCTTACGTTTGGTAGTGTATATATGTCCATGCCTCTCTCGCTTTGTCACAGCTTACCCTTCCCCCTCCCCATATACTCAAGTCCATTCTCTAGTAGGTCTGTGTCTTTATTCCTGTCTTACCCCAATCATTACTTCTTGAATTACATCCTTCAGAAGTTCCTTTAGTGAAGGTTTAGTGATGGTCTGAGTTTGCCTTTACTTTCTCCCTTTCTTAAAAGATTGCTTTGTTTGATTGAAAATACTAGTCTGATGGTCATTTTCTCTCAATGTTTCCACTTACTCATTTCTGATTTTCATGTTGGTCAGAAGACTGCTCTCCTGTCTGACCAGCTGTCCTTTGTAGGTGATCTTTTTGCTGCAACTGCTTTTTTTTTTTCTAATTAACCTTTTTATTTTGAGATAATTGTAGATTCATATGTAGCCGAGTACCCTTAACCTGGAATACTGTTTACCTAATTTCCCTTAACATCTTGCAAAACTACAGTGTAGTATCACTCTTCTTTGTAATTTTATTCTGCACTTATTTAAACATTTCAAGACTAGTAATTCTACATTCTGTACTGGACAATTCCAACATCTATAGTCCTTGAAAACCTCTGACTTTCACTCATTGCAGCTGACCCTAATGTGCTTTGGGACATTTTAATGTGAGCTCATTACTTAATCATATTATGTGAGAATCCTGCCAGCCTAAGCTGGGGTGGCTTCTTCCAGAGATATTTGTGTCTGTTTTGCTGGTCTGTTTTTGATGCCACCGACCCAGGACTATTTTGAGACCCTTAGAGGCCTGGCTTGGTGAAGGAATAACTGGCTTATTTCCTCCCATTCCACATCCTTTGGCAGTCCTGTTGTGGTCCTTTGCCCTTGAGACAACTCTGCCTCTCCTCAACTCTCACTGCTTACTGCATTCAGTGGCTGCCCTGCTTAAGGTTTATTTGTTTGTTAGTGGGGCTTGTGAGCACAGCAGTATATCACAAATTAGGTCCTATTGAAGATCCAGCTGCTTTGTTGCAGAAGGTCAATAAAACTCTTAGCCTACCATATTGCTGGAAGCAGAAGTTCTGGAGAAATGGTGACAGTGATTATTGATCTTTGGAATGAGTGCTGAATAAAATTGTATTGTCTTTGTAGTGTTCGTCTTGGATTGTTGCCAGTATCCCCTCTTGACCCCACCCCCCCCGCCCTTACAGGACAGAAGCACTCATTTCCCTAGCTGCTGGGCACCACTATCCTCTCTGACTTGCCCTTGTCTGAAGAGGACTGTCATGCCCAAGGGTCAGTCTGCATCCAGTGACTATTGATGTATCTGTGTGTGCCCAGTTCAGGACACCTCTCAGGGACCATCCTAGCTGAGAGATCCCTGTGGAGATGGTTGAGACCTTTATCGTGACTGTATCATGTTCTCTGCAAATCTTACTTTTGTCACTTCCCCACAGGTATCGATGATCTTATGGGCACTGCCCCCCCAATAAACTTCTTGCATGCAAATCGGCCTCAGAGTCTGCTTTTCTGGAGGACATTGAGCTAAAACAGTCTCATTTTCAAAAATTTTTAGAACTTACATGGCCCCATAGAGTACATACTTAAAATATCTATACCATGTCATGAATTTTAGTCCTGGGAGACATTTAGAAATAATCTAGTTTTACATCATTCTAAAATAAAAAAATGGAGACCCAGAGTTGAAATATTTCATAAAAGGTCATTAACTCACTTTGTGGTCTCCCGTTGTCTCCAAACAAAGGGGACTGAACTCTGATCTTTAAGTTCTATTATTCGAGTGATCTATGGTTCTGAGCTTTGAGACCCAGACATTTACCAGCCTTTAGTGTTGTGTTCCTTCTTTGCCCCTTTGTGTATTTTTTTGTTCTTTCCTTGGATACTCCTAGCAAATTTCTTCAAATAGTCTTGAACGTGGCCATAAAATAGAGTATAGAAAAGGTAGCCAAAGGTGTTATAACAAAGAAATTTGATCTATTTTGCTTGCTTGTATCCTGCAACACCCTCATAACTATTGGGCATGGATGTAGGTGCAGGGCCAGCTTCATGGGCGTGTGACTGGTCCCAAATTCAGAGGGTCCCAGCTATTGATTTCATGCTTAGTGGATGCCTTGAAATTCATAATCATTTTTTAACCAGGAGTGTCACATTTTAATTTTTCAATGGGCCTCACAAATAATATAACTGGTCCTGGGTAGACAATTTGGTATAGAAGGAGGAACATGGTCTTTAGATGTCTGAAAGATGTGGGATTGAATCATGCCTCTGTCCTCTATATTTTATGGCCTTGGGCAAAATTATTAAACCCTCTGGACCTTTTTCCTCATTGAGAAAATATTGATGACAGGGCCTATAAGTATTTGAAATTTGCTAGTTAAAAAACTAATTAACAAACACTACTACAGTAGCTGTCATGTGAAAAAGTTAGAATTAGTGATGTTAAGCCACTGGGTTCTGGAGTCAGATTTCCTGGGTTCATATCTGAGCTTTGTGATTTACCAATGTTGATACCTTGGGTAAGTTCCCTAAATATTCTTTGCGTCCCATCTGAAAATCATAGGATATGTGTGAATGTTACATGAGTTAATTGTAACTTCTCCATGGCATGGTACCTGGTATATGGTATTCATTCAAACGTTAACTGTTCTTGGTTTTAGAAAAGATACCCAAACGCTTCTAAAACATGCATGCTATGAGAGAAAAATAATCAAAAGGGTCCTTTGTAGGGAAAATTTTGGGGACACATGTGAACAACACTGTAGTGAAGGATGTGACAACTACAAACCACAGAGTAAAACGTTTGTCCTGGTCAGCACAGCAACTCCACTTAACATTCACCTCTGGATGGGTCAATGTGCCCTTGAGGAGAAGAGGTAATCTCTTGTCAATATGTTCTAAATAGTTAATTCTGGTGTACAGGTTTACACAATTTCACCTCTGAAACAGAAAACCTGGAGGCACAGAGTCCCCATGATGGTCGTATGCCCCTTGTCTTCAATTTTATATATAGTGCCTGTTTGGAGTACAGACTCCTTCTATCATGATTTACCTCATTAGTCATCCCAAAGTGATGAACTCTGAGAGGGAAGTCCAAATTCTTGCAAAATAGCTCAGGGTGTTCCCAAGGTATAGTGCAGTGAATATCTAAACTAAAGCAAATAAGCCCCCTCCCCCCCAAAAAAAAGCAGGCATGGGCTTCGTCTAGATTACTCTATCCTTGCTGTGGACTGAACTGTGTACCCCAAATCCCTGTGTTGAAACTGTAACCCCTATTGTGGTGGCATTTGGAGAAGGGGCCTTTGGGAGGTAATTAGGGTTAGACTAGGTTATGAGGATGGGGCCCTCATGATGTGATTAGTGGCTTTCTACAACAAGGAAGAGAGATATTTCTCTCTCCACACGCTGACACCAGGGAAAGACCATGTGAGGACACACAGAGAAGGCAGCCTTCTGCAAGCCAGAAAGAGAGTGCTCCCAAGAACATGACCATGCTGGCATTCTGATCGCAAACTCCCAGCCTCTAGAACTGTGAGAAAATAAATTTTTATTGTTTAAGCCATACAGCCTATGATATTTTGTTATGGCAGCCTGAGCTAAGATAATCCTTTTTGACAGTTTTCTTCTGTCATGTGTTTTTTCTCCTATCCTTCTTTGGATTGATGCTCTCTGATCATTAATAGATTAATTTACCAGAAGTATTTAGGTAAAAATTAATAAATTCTTCCCCATAAGAGCATTGAGAGAATATTTAGCTTGCTGTTGTGGGTTGAATTGTGACCCCCAAAAGGTGTATTGCAGTCCTAACTCCCAGTATCCATGAATGTGATTTTATTTGAAAATAGGGTGTTTGCAGGTGTGATCAAGGTGAGGTCATACTGAAGTAGGGTGGGACCCCTAATCCAATATAACTGGTTTCTTCGTAAGAAGAGGAAAATGCCATGTGAAGACACAGACACACAGGAAGAAGGCCTTCTGATAGAGGCGGGTATTGGAGTGGATGCAGCTGAAGGCTATGGAGTGCCAAGGACCTATGGCCACTATCAGAAGCCAGGAGGAGGCAAGGATCTACCCAGGTCTACCCAGAATCTCAGAGGGAGCCTGGCTGTGCTGCCATCGTGATTTCAGACTTCTAGCCTCCTGAACTGTGGGAGAATATATTTTTAAATCACTCAGTTTGTGGTATGTTGTTATGGCAGCCCTAGGAAATGAATACACTTGCCTTCTTTCATTCAAGCAGTATTTATTCTTGCTTTTAGCCTCTTCTCTCAGTGATTGTCATCAGTACAATTGCCTTCAAAGCAGATGAACAAGATACACAGGTGTGAGGACCTTTTACATTCTAGTCATCTAGCTTTGTGGAATAAAAGATCTGAAAAAGAATAGATACATGTATATGTATAACTGAATCACTTTGCTGTACACCTGGAACTAACACAACATTGGTAATCAACTATACGCCAATATAAAATTAAAATTAAAAACATTTTACTTAAAAAAAAAGGAGTTGCAAGGGGGTATGGACTCCATGGCACAATACCACCCAATCCCCCAGCGCCCACACATTCTTTAGCCTGTTAAGTAAAACCAACCAGCCACTAATTAACAAAGTGTACACATGCATATTCGATGGTGGATGGGAGGTAATTTCAGTCTAGTTCTTGCCAAGTTTGTGATGGATGAAAGGCCACAGCATGTTTGTCTCAGGTGTAGAGAGAGCTATATAAAATAGAAAGGGCAATAGATCTATGTAGTGAGTTGTATTACAGATGCCTTTTATTTATGGAATCTCACTTCCAATTGTGAACATGCTCTTTTAAAAATTCTTCTTGAAATATTTAAGTTTATAACTATGTATCATTCAGCCCCTCCCAGATAAGCAGAAATAACATATTTTCATTTGTTTTATTTTCCAACACAAGGGGGCAGCATTGTAGCACTGTTCATTTCCTGTAGGCCTAACGTTGCTATACTTTGTGCAGGTTTAAATATAGTGTACCTTTTGCAAATGAATAATCATTTGAGAATTGCACAAAGGATGACCCAGACTATTTAGCCCTCACATGATATTCATTTTAATTCAAGCTTTGAAACAGTAACCCTCTGATGAGCATTCATACAAATTGTATACATTTCATATTTGCTTCATTGTTTCTGATTCTATTATATAATAATCACCCAATTCTGAGAAGAAGACAAGGTACTGTTGTGTTTTGTAGTGTTTATGTTGGGTAATTTTCTAAAAATCTGAATTCATTTAAACGGGATTTTCAGTCACATTATTGGGAAGTACATAGGGTACCAGGAGATAGGCCTGTTTGACATAAAGGATGAGTAACCCTCCGAGCAGGTGAGCTTCCTGTCAGATGTGATGCAACAAGTCTGTGAGAGAGAGAAACCGGTGCCAGGGGTTCTGGCAGGTCCATACAAATGAATGGACTTGCAGATGGGGGTGGAGTGCAATAACAATAGTAATAATGATGATGGGAAGAAGAAGTACCATTCTTGGCTGCTCATTTTATCTTAGATCCTTATTATTTGCTTAACTATATTATTCTTAATATAATACTCTTGAAAAGTTACTCTCATTTTTTATAGGTGAGGAAGTAGAAGCTTGGTTAAGTGATTCAACCCTCAGTTCATGAGGCTCATAGGTGGCAGCACTGACTGCCAAACCCAGGCTTCTCCCACCACTTCACACTGCTTCTCCATCCACAGTAAAAGAGATTGAATTCAGTGATTCACTGTAAAAATTTATTGGATTTGATATTCAAACTTCTTTATCCTTACCCCATCCAATTCATATATTTGATTTAGTCTAGGCTACTGTGATGGTTAATTTCATGTGTCACCTTGACTGGGCTAAGGGATGCCCAGATAGCTGGTAAAACATTATTTCTGCGTGTGTCTGTCAGGGTGTTTCTGGAAGAGATTAACATTTGAATCAGTAAAGAAGATGATCTTCACCAATGTAGATGGGCATCATCCAATCCCTTGAGGGCCTGAATAGGACAAAAAGGCAGAAGAAGGGTGAATCTGCTCTTTGTTTAAGCTGGGACACCCATTTTCTCCGGCCCAGGGGCATCAGCATTCCTGGTTCTTGGGCCTTTGGACTCAGACCAAGACTTGGCTGGATTACACTACTGGCTTTCCTGGTTCTCCAGGTTGTAGACAGCAGATGTGGTATTTTTTGGCCTTCATAATAATGTGAGCCAATTTCTGTAATAAATTTCCATTATGTATGTGCGTGTGTGTGTGTGTGTGTGTGTGTGTATTGCATTTATTGTTTGTAGGTCTTTACATCTGAGCATTCATTTAATGCCTTATGTCTGAGAATCTTGATCTCAACAGAACTGTGGAGGAGATCCCAGAAGCATCCAGTCCCTTTAGAGTTGTGTTTCACTGTACTAGTGAATCAGTGACTAAGGAAGGGGTATTTGCTTTTGTATGGTAGCACAGTGGATTCACATCACACATTTTCCTCTGAGAAACCCAAGGCACAACAAAGGTGGTGGGTTACTATCTCCATTACCTACCAGTGGCAGATATGGAAGACAGCATCTCAACCTTTGAAAAAGAGAAACTGAGGCAAGAACAGATTGCTGAAGTAGATTGCCCGTGATTGCTAATTGAAATCTTTGAACCACCAGTCTTTGTTCCTGAACCAGCATTGCATCTTTTGAGTTTAACGTCACTTTAGGAGTCAGGCTTGAATTTTTGTCCCAGGTTTGCCTTTTGCTGGCTCTTGGCTTTGGGCAAGCTCCCTGAGCCTCAGATTCCTCATTTGTGAAAGAAAGAAAAAAATAATATCAATTTCTTGGGATTATGAAGTAAATATTTGTGTGTATGTGTATATGTGTGTGTATGTATATATGTGTGTATATAAGTATATACATTTTTTGGTACACACATACCCATTCAGTAAATAATGGCCAACCTTTTAAAAAAATTTCATTTTAATCTACTCTGCTCTGTGACAAGGGCACCGATCTCTGTAACTCAGAGCCATCTGCAGTTTCAAGCAGTGCCCATTGAGGCCACTGGGTGTCTATAGAAAGCTTGAATTTGAAGAGTAAGAAAAAAGATGCTTGTGAACATTTTTTATAAACTGTAAAGCTTTGTAAAAAAATAAGATTATAATGTTTCCTTCTCTGAACTCAATTTCTACTTGATACATGCCTATATTTTTGCATTTATCTAGTTAGTTCAAATCAATAAACATTTATAGAGCACCTAATATATATTAGGGAAATATTCATCCATTTTACAACATGCACTGCTCTAGGCACTGTATATTCAGCAATGAACAAAATGGGCTAATCTTTTTCCCCTGGAGCTTATATGTGTAAGGGTGACAGTAAGCAAACACATACACACATGTAGAACGGTAGAATGTTTGGTAATAATATGAAGAAAAATGAAGCTTGGTAAAGTAGAGAATGATGGTAGGTGCCATTTTAGGTAGTATGTCTTAGAAGCCTTCTTTGAGAGGGTTAAAACTGAGCAAAAACCTGAATTAAATAAAGGAATGAGCCACATATATATCCAGGAAAAGTGAGCTCTCATCAGAGAGAACAAAAAAGTAAAAGACCTTGAAAGCAAGTTGTGTGGTTGTTATGTTTGAGAAACAGCAAGGAGACCAGGGCAAACCATGCAAGTTGATGGGTTTCCTATGTAATTCATTGTCTCTTTGGGAGACAATATCTATTATGATATTATAACTTTATAGCTCCTCTATTATAAGTGTATTCACCTATAATATTATAATAAAAATAATGATAATAATTAGTACTTATTGAGTACTCACTGTATACTAGGTTAGTCCTTACAACCTGACCCTATTATTCAGAGAATCTAAAGAACCTTCTTAAGGTAACATATCCAGGAAGTGGGTGAGGCAACACTTTGTCTTGTTTGAAAGTGCAGGCTGCAGAGTAATTCAATGAGAAGACAGATAAGAGAAAAACAATAATGTGGCAGGAGTTATGGAAAGCTACCAAGAGCAGGTGACATGTGACTTGTGCCTGAAGGATGAGCTTGGGTTCTTAAGGGAGGAGAAGCTGGGGATGGGAGTGGAGAGAGAAGCTCCTGGCAGAAACAAAGCATTGGAGGCTTGGAAGAGCACCATTTATGCAGGAAATAGCACACAGTTAAGTGTAGCTGGAGAATCTGTAACACTAAACGTAATAGATACGTTCTTGTGCGTACAGGTGCCAGGATGAAGGTCTGCTACTGTGATATGGGACACCTCCCAGCTATGGCTGGGTGGAGATAGAGCCCTGACCCACATGCAGCAGAGTCTATTGTCTTATTAGGGACATATGATCTGTGTCGCTTGGCTTTAACATACGAGTTGGCTGAATCAGATTCTCTCTTTCAAAATTTTGAAGCAAAGATACCAAGACTATTGCTAGTCTGTGGAGGGCCCTAAAATAGGGAGGTTATCCGATTTTGGGGGCTCAGGAAGTTATTTGAGGTCATGTGAAAACTCATTAGGAAACTGACTCTAGAAAGAGAAAAACACAGCAAGTGCAGAGATGAGCAAAGACGGAGCATCATGAGGTCTCTGAGGAAAAGAAATGGGGGCATCAGTTCTTTAGTTTCTGCTGCATTCACACTTCCCAGTTGTTTAGGGCTCATGAAGCAGGTCTAGTTCCTGTCTTGGATCCCAGAGATCTCTGTATCCTAAAATTAGGGGGATCATATAACTGTTATCGAAACTGACATACTTTTGAGAGTGAAAGTGGGTGCTGTTAATAATTACAAGCATAAAATGGACAAGGACAGATAAAAACTGGGATGTAGGCAATGGTGGGTGGAAGAACCACTTGCTCTCCAGAAAATAACAGTGATGATGATGAAAATAACAGAGCAAAATTTAATTTGTAGTGTCTGCCGATTTCTGTGGTATAAATACTCCCACCACGGCTGATTCTAAACTCCCAGTGCAATATCAACTGGTGGCAAAATTCCTGAAAATTTAATAATCAGCCTTCTCAAGCTGTGACAAGTCAGCTCCAACATCCCACTGGATGTATACTGCCCTACCTAAAATACTCTCTCCTCGGGTCCACTCTCCCTCGTTTTCACTTAGGTTTTTTAAGTGCATGTGATTCTTGAAACTCCACAATCACTGATGAGAACGGTGCTGCCTTTGGGTCTGAAACTACAGGCAGTGGGAAGTCCGCCTCCCAGCCTCCCTGCCAGCTCCTTGAAGGGAGAGACTGCCTGCAGCCTCCTTTCCACTCCCAGTGTGCCCCGCACAGTGAGGAATATGCAGGAACTGTCAGTAAAGAACTGCTGATTAGCGCTTCAGGGGTCACTCACTGGCTCCCCTGGAGTAAAGTTACTCAGCTGTGGTCTGCAATTTGCCTGTCAGCAGTGGGAGAGCACCTTTGTGACAGATTAGCAAACAGCAGCTTCTCAGGGGATTCTGAGACCTGGGCTCTGACATTCTCACCCAGATCTGATTGCTGTCAGCTCAGCATCCCCTGTCAAACAGCAGCCTTCCGTGCGCAGAAAATGTAGTTGATTCATTCAGTGGTAGGATGGTCTTCCCCTAGAGCCACGTGGGTACTAAGTGCCTGATCAGGGCTCCTCCTTGACTTGTTCACATTGGCCTGAGGCAAGCGCTGACACACTCATTCCTTGGTCTTCATTCTTCAAATAACACAGTCTTTGCCTTCCACAAAGCAGAATCTTCCAAACTGCTCTGGAAATAAACTGGTTACCTGAGGTTATTAGCTGAGCCTGGCTTTGTGCAGATACGTTCTTAATTGGCCTCTAGATTTTTCTTTTCTTTTCCCCCCTTTTTGTTCTTATTTCTACTTGCACGTAAAGATCTTTATACCTTTCCGAAGATTAGTGAAATATCAGAAGAATTCAGTTTCTAACAGACTTCTTACAAGCAATTTTCCTTGTTTCTGAGAAGTGATAAGACTGGGAGACATTGCCTCTGGAAATCCTAAATATATTACTGTTCAATGGTTGATACTGTACTTTTGCTGGGACAGAATTTATTCCAAGTCAGACTCGTGTGCTCATACACACACATGCTAACACACAGACACAGACACACACTTTCTGTTCCAGCGGTTCTCAGCTGAAAAGAAATCAAGTGAAATGACAGTTCTGTACTTGTACTACCACTGTCCTTTTTAAGTGAATTGCTTAAAGAGTTGTTTACTTAAAAAGTCTTCTCAGCTTATGTGCCAACCAATAAAATGATCATTTTCCAAGGTGAATTATTCCGAAGTACTATAAAAAATAAGGTACAAAATCACACCTGTAAACAAAGACTCTTAAGTCTCAGCCTTTAGTAGACATGCACCAGAATCAAGAAGGTCAGGATTCACTGTTCCTGGTACTTTTGGTCATAGCAAGAGTAGTTAACTTTCATAAACCATAGTGTGATAATCAATTCACCACAAAATTCTATGTGCTTCCACTGTGTCCATTAATGTCTTTGATAATGTGAAATATATAAATCTAAATAACAGATATTCATAAAGTGGCATATATATGTGTGTGTATATATTAAAGCTGTTTGCTAAAGCATTGTTTAAAATTCTGTAGAAGGGTAAAAATTCTACAGTCTAATAAGTAAGCATGATTTAATTTGCAGCCACTTAATGGATTGCTATCAGATCATTTAAAACGATGTTGTAGAAGAATATTTGCTGCTGTGGAAAGATGTTCAGAATATATTACCAAGTGGTGAAAACAATCTACAAAACTTTATGACAACATTTTTACACATATGGGTGTGGTGTGTGTTGTGTGTGTGTGTTTCATAAGACTAGAAAAAATGTATACCAACATGATCTATTAACAGTGGTTATACCTGGATGGAATGATTAAAGTTAAATTGCTGTATTTCCTATTTACCTTGCTCACTGTGCTCTGTTTTTACTGCCCTGAGCATGCTTGACTATTTTGTTTAAAGGAAAAGTTATTCTCAATGAACTTACTGAATTTTGAAGGTAGTAGAGTCATACACAATTGACTATAAAGTGAGGCATGTATATGTGCTAAACTTATGGAATGGGGACATGTGAGTAATTCATTAAACTCCTGTCCTTCTATTCAGGGATAAGCTTTAGAAAGGTGAGCAGGGTGACCTAGAGGAATGGGAACACCTTGGACGACATGAATTGATGCCTGCTTAAAGAGTTAAGGCATCTATCTCATCCCCCCACAGAGCAAAGAGAACAAAGCTTTTACTGTACTATTAATTAGAATTCAGCTTTGCATAGTCTGTGGTTACAGACTTCAGTGAAATTGGTGCAGGATCCTATTCTCAAAGGGTTACAAAGCACATATTGTTGTCAAAGTAATTCTAGTACAGAAAGATGGCATCCTTGGAATAAAGATTAAATACATTTTATATGGAGCAAACCACATTAGACAATTTCATAGTTTTAAATGTTAAAGAGCAATGAACATTTCCAGGAATTTTGTCAGCTTTTTTACTTAAAAATAAATGCCTTTATTTCCCATAAATGCAAAACAACATATTTTAACAGTTTATCTCGTGGGAAAAAATTGAACTGAAATATAACATTGTTAACTGTGATGGTTCCCCATTAATGGATAGGTAACCATGAGTAAATTTCTATAAACCAAACATCATAGCTTATCACCTTCTCCCCAAGTGCTTGGCACAGTGCCTGACACATAATAGGCACTCGCCAAAAGTATGCATACTTGATAGAGCTGGAAAATGTGCTTACCTGGACATCTCCAATCTGTGCTTGCTGTTGAGTAGAATGGCATGATGGAAAGAATAATGGATGGAGAGACAAGTGACTTGAGTTCTAATCCCAGCTCTTCTATTAACTCAGTGTATGACTTCTCTTTGTGGCTCCATTTACCCATTTGCTAAAAAGGGGATTGGACTAGATTAACTCCAATGGGAGTTTGTTTCATATTTAAGTACCTAAGATTCTAAGGGGTCCCTCAGGGGTCTTTTCCTTTTTCTCCCTATTGCCCAAGCTCATGTATTTATTAATGTATTCCACAGATGCTTACTGAATGTCTTCTGTGTGTTAGGCATTGTGCTATGTCATACAGAATAGGCCTGCAAACAAGGCACACACAGTCATTGGCCTTGGGGTCCCTTCCTCCAGTGAGAGAGTTGTGTGCCCTTCTACTCAACAGATTACATTTTGAAAATTTTTATTCATTGTTTAAAGTATCATCTTGTAATAAAGGGATGTTATTCTTATTGGGGGGGTCGTTTGTCATCATAGAGCTCTCTTTGATAAGATAAATTAATTCAGAAAGCTTAAACTCATAATTTATATTTCCTTTTTAATTGTTTGGACCAGAACAATGACAAATTTAGTATTTTCTAGCTTTTTGGTGACATAGTGAGTATACTTCACGTTACAATGTAGATGTGTGTTTAAAATGCAGTTTATAAATTATATTTTTATAAACTGTCATATTTTCATTGTACCAGAGCAAACTGATGATTAGAAGTAATATTTCAGTGACATAATGAAGGCATATTGTCGTGTAATTATGACCCAACCTACATATACTTTTCTATTACTTTAAGATTTTTCTTAATGCAAAGCATCTCTATACTTTAATAAAATGAATTATACTAAAATAATCATAGGCATATTTTGGCACAGCATAGATCTTTTTATTACTTTGATCTATTAGATGATGTACTAATATATTCCATCTAGTTTTACTTCAGAAACATCCTGCTTTCTCAGGGTAAGTCAGAATAAGCTGGTCATGCTGCTGTAACAAAAAACCCCAAAACTCCCAGAGGCTTGAAACCGTATAGGTTTTCTTCTTGCTCATACTGCATATTCACCTTGGATATGGATGAGCTAGACTGATCATAATCCTTCTGAGATCCAGGGTGACAGTAGCCACCTCAAATATTTTCATAAGACGTGCAAGGGGACAAAGAGAGCTCTGGAGGGTCTCACGCTGGCAATAAATTATTTGGCTACATCCAGCTGCATATCATTGGTCAGAATTAGTCACATGCTCCATCATCTCCCAAGGGGGCCAGGAAGTGTTATCCTACCATCTGCCTGAAAGGAAGACAGCTGGGATATTTGATGAGTAACAGCAATTACTACCATACATGGTGTGAGAGACTTGTTTTCAGGCATTAGCTCTCTTAATTGGCTTGGGAATCAATTAACTGTTGGTTATCCTAGACACTTGTTTAGTTGAGAAACCATTTTTTAAAAATATCAAGGTACCATCTTTCTTGAAAATATCTACTGCATTATATATATTGCTGAAATTTCATCAGCATCTTCAAATTTTAGATTTATGACATTTGCTATGGTGTATATTTCTAAATCTTGCCCATGGACATTAATCAGCTTATTACTATGATTCTCAGAAGCATTAAAAAATAAATAACTTTAGGTTATGGTAGAGGTTTTATTTCTTTAATACTTCTTTTACCTTTTGTGTTTTCATTAGACCCTTTCCGTGTTTTGCTTTGCATTGCTATTTCAGTATTATCCTTTGACAGCACTCCACTAGTGCTTGCTCATTTTCCATTCTGATGCAGTTCTGAGCCAGAGTACATAGGAATTTGTCAGAAAACCATTTTAGACTCACAATGCTTCTGAGTATCAATCTGGAACGTTCATTTTACTATTCAGCTTTCTTAGGTAAAATAGTAAACAATGTATTAATGGCTTTTACTTTACGTCCTCAAACTAATGCATTTTTATATGCATTACCAATTTTATTCATTTTTTTCATTTAGTTACTTGTGCAACAAATTTTTATTGCACTCCGAGTGTAGCAGGCACTCAAACTGATTTAATTATATGACTATTACTAAGAATTTCTGAGGAATCACAGGTAATTTTCTAAGTTAGTTACACTTTAAGAGTTGTAAAGGTTCTATTCTTTTATATGAAACTGGCAATAGAAGCTTAACAATGGAACATGCACTCTGAAACACATGTCCAGAGGCAGGGGCTAGATTACATTCTTTCCTGTGATCCTTTGCAGAAGAGTGATATACGCATTTGGAAGATTATTGACTGGAGGTACTGGTATGATATGTTGCCATTAAATATTCTGGAATACATACTTTATTCACTTAATTAGCCAAAAGTAACTATAGGTCTACAGTATGCCTTATTTACTCTTTGGTAGAAACTTAGAATATAAAGATCATTACAACGTAAACCATATTCTCATGTAGTTCACAGTAAACTGGGGGAAATAGATATGTTAATATATAATTAACAGGTGTATAATGTAATAAGTTTTATGATAAATGTACCTACCGAATACAATGGAAGTGCCAAGAGCTTGTGGAAAAGCAACCTGGAGGTGTTGGTGAGATCTTCCAAGAGTGAGGTAATCAAGTGACATATACTGGGGTCTTGAGTGTAATTCACTGAGCAGGAGAGGAGGGAGAAGAACACTGCAAGCATAGCAAGTGACATGAGTTATTAAATGCATGGACGTGTGAAAACATGCACAGCCCAAGGGCTGTGTACATGGGTTTGGGGAGTGTTGGCAGGAGATGTGGCTGAAAGAAAGCCCTGAGCCAGACAGAACAGGGTCTTGGCTTGGGTTTGCCTCAGAAGAATATATTACTTTTTCAGGATAAGAAAAGAGAGACATTAACTAAAGGGATTGGAATTTACCTGGAATTGTTGAAACTTACAAACCAAGAGGATGACACAGTCAGGTTGATATATTTAGGAAGATAAGTAATCGTAGTGGGGGATGGATAGGGAGAAGAAACTAGAAATAGTGAGACTGGGAGGCACACAAAACTTAAATCTTGTTTTCATCAGCTTAATTCTCCAGCGACTAGGTTCTAGGCAATTGAGATAGGTGACTAATTCTTGTACTTTAACTTATAATATTATGACTGTGTGCTTTGAAAATGGCAGCTGGTCCTTTAATAACTTGACTGCTTTTTCTACATAAGACATCTCTATTAAATTTTCTTTCAAGCACCAATACACTTGTTAGAAAGCAGCATACGTGTTAACAGCAGTCATTGCCTTCCTCAGCTATGTAAATCTGCCTTGTACTAAGTACTTATTTAGACATTTCTATTAATAGATAGTAATAGGTATACTGGGGAGATTTCTCAGCGAATTATTTCATGAAGAGCCTCATGTGACTTAAATGCAAGAACCCATCAGTGAATAAAGGAAAGATGTCACATATGTAACCATCAGTAGTTTGAAGAATGATACATAGTCGAAGTGAAATGAAAGTGCTGAGAATGATATTTATTTCAACTACTTCAAAAGTAGAATATGATAGTCCCTTACAGTGTTTAGAGAGGTTGCTGTTATCAGCAGTATTAGCTATTTTTGACAAATCAAGAATAAAGACGAGGGAGAATGATTAGTGCCAAAATTGACTAATTCTAAATAATTATCTCTAGAATGCCTAAGTAGGTGTTTTGCTATAATCTTATATAACACTATATAATTTGAGAGATTTCAGAAATGAACATCATTATTAATGAAACAAAGTAGGTCATGATCTATTCTTCCTTTGGACTTTCAAATGCCATGTCTTGTATCTTATGAATATAAAAGCCATTATCTGTGTTACCAAGAAATATCCACTATTGTTGTGTCTCCCTGTTATGATATCATACTGTTCTTTCCAGCCAGAATGGGTAGAGACTATGGTATAAAAAAACTTTGTTAAAATGTTATTACTGTATATTTGTTGGATTTTCTTTTTCTTTTAACTGATATGTTTGATTTTTAAGTTTCTAAGCATTTAGGTCCTTTGCACTTTCACGTACAGGTGTGTTTTGATGCTTACATTTTGTGGTCAGATGGCCAATTGTTTTACAAATCAGTTTGCCATTTAGATGGTCAGTCTCCCAAAAAGCTAAGAGGTTATCCCTTCAAGTGGTCTGCTGGGTGTGCTTGTACAGTTACCTAGAGGACCATATTATGCTATGTTACACAGAAGATTTTTTTGTTGTTTGGATTATGTGTTTACAGATCTTGATATCTCAGGAAATCCATGAGATCAAAGTCCTTTTGAGTCAGGTTTTTTTTTCTTTTTCCTAGAATACTTTCTAGGTCTCGATTGTTTGGGAAGAGGTGTAATAAAGCTGAATATTTTTCTGAAGAAGGGATAGTTTGTAATCTCCTAGATCAATCTTTCTGGGATCAAAGTAACTTAGGCCAAAGAATGATGATACTTTTCAATTGGTGAGTGTGGAATTGGATGAGACAGAATCAACCTGAAGGTCTGTGAAATTTACCAAAAAGTAGTGGAAGTGGAGGAACAGATATAAGGGATTACATCCTATTTGATATACTCCAACTTGCTGTTTCTGCCTATTTCTGGACAGTATTTTCATTTTCCCCCTTATTTAGATGCAGTTATATTATAACTAATTAGTCTTACCTTTGCAGTGAAGAGAGGAGAAGATAACCCACTCTATTGTTTTTAGCTTCTCTAGGACCAAACGTTTACTGAATGCCTATTTTGTGGCATAAAGTTGATTGTGACAAACGGTTGCCCTAGAGAATTTCTAGTCTAGTGAATATTTTGTCTTGTACATTCTTTTGATTGCATTTAGGTAAAATTCTAGGAGCAAAGTGTTCTTTTGGCTGAAAATCTATCCCTTCTGTTTTTATCAGGAAACCCCAGGGCTAGCCAGCTTTGAGCATTAGCTAATTGACAATATTGGAAAAAATATCAGCTCCAGAACCAAGTCCCTTTTCTCATTGCTTGGAAACCACACAGAATTATTCCTTAATATAGTTCCATTTCCACAGAACTAAACTGAAGGTGAATGGATGACAAAGAAATGCTTTAATTCATAGATAATTATGAATGAATATAGGTTTACTTATATAGGTATTCAAACTCAGTGACTATTTTATGTTTATCTGTAATAGATATTATAAAATAATAAATATATACTATATTTTATAGAGTGATTATTAGAGAAGACACTCTAGTTGGAGAAAGAACTTTGGAGTGAGACAGCCAAGTTTGAATCAAGCCTTCAGGAATTACCAGTTTTCAGCTTCGAACCTTACCTCTCAGAACATGTTTCTTTAAGTGTACAATGGGAGATAAAAATATGTATTGTGTAAAGTTGTTTTAGTATCTGCGAAGCTACTAGAACACAGTAGACACTTCACAATTGGTAGCTATTTGCCTTTTGTTGTTAACTTATTTTTAAATGAATATTGAAATGCTATTATGAGCAAAAGATTGTAGGAAGATATTATGGGAGGAACGCAAAGAGAAACCAAATAAGATCTGTGTCTTTGAAGGAGCTTTCTACAGTTTAGATGGGGAGATAGACACATTCGTACATCAAATAATTCTGAAACAATCTGAATATAATACATACAGAACAATGCAAAACCTTTATAGGGCAGAAATGTAGTTATGAAATAATTTTTATGTCACAAGGATGGAAATTCTATATTGTCATTGGCCTCTCTCCCAATCTGTATCTAGAAATCTCCTCCCTGGATGAAGCTGTAATAGAATACTTTGTTTTTTGAAGAAAGACTTTATTTTTTAGAGTAGTTTCAGGTTTACAACAAAATCGAGAGAGAGGTACAAAGATTTCTCATACATCCCCTGCCCCACACATAAATAGCCTCCCTCAGCATCAGTATCATTCACCAGAATGGTACATTTTTTTACCAAGGATGAACCTGCATTGACATTCATGATCACTCCCCAAAAGTCTATGGTTTACCTTAGGGTTCACTCTTGGGGTTGTACATTCTGTGGGTTTGGACCTCTGTATAATGACATATATCCATACATATATACAGAAAATACTCTGTATAGTACCACACAGAGTATTTATACTGCCCTAAAAATCTGCGCTCTGCTTAATAATCTCTCCCACCCACTCCACCTCTGGCAACCACTGATCTTTTTATTATCTTGATAGTTTTGCCATTTCCAGAATGTTATATGGTTGGAATCACACAGTATATAGCCTTTTCAGGTTGGCTTCTTTCACTTAGTAATATACATTTGAGGTTCCAATAAAATACTTTTAATAAAGTCAAAGATGTTCTTGAGAATCATGATCAATAACTAGTGTTATCAATAACTGGTCCAACTGCAGTAATAGGGCTGTGCTTGTTATTATCATGAATTGCTTCAACTCAATTCTGCATTATCTCCAGTAGGCCCCCAATCTCTAAAACTATATCTTTAAGCTGGCTCCTTATGTAGGAAGTACTCAGATGTAGATGTAGTATGCCTACTCAGATGTAGGCATAATTAGAGGTGCTCAGAGTTGATCACTACGCTGCTTGGGTGCTTCAGTGTAGTGGGTGCCTTATCCCTGACCCATGGCAGACCTTACTGATTTTTTTTTAATTTTTGGCCTCACTGCGGGGCATGTGGGATCTTAGTTCCCTGACTAGGGATCAAACCTGCACCCCCTGCATTGGAAGGTGGAGTCTTAACCCCTGGATCGCCGGGGAAGTCCTCAGACCTTACTAATTGATCACGGCATTCTTTCCCATTGAATGCAGCCTCACAAACCTGGCCTCCACATTTCAGGCAGTCACAACAAATTGATTTGATTTGACACCTGTGATACCACCTGTGTGTCATCCTGACCTAAGCATTTCTTAGGAGTTTGAGAATGTCCCTGCTCACTCTGTTAAATGAAGGCAGATTTCTCTAGCCCAGTAAATCTGTATTTAGGAAACTTGACCTATTATTTATTTCTGCATTTTTCCCCTTTTGATCTCATTATATGCTTGAATTCCATGAGATCAACCCCGAAAACATCATGGAATATCATGGTTCACAAACATTGGTGTGCATCATAATCTTCTGAAGACTTGTTACAGCACGTTGCAGGTCTCACCATCAGGGTTTCCGATTCGGTGTAGCAATCTTTAACAACAGGTCCAGAACACTCTTTAGGAAATGCAACCACAAGAAGAAATATAACCTGGTGATGCAGGTTTATGCAACCACACTTGGAGAACCACTGGTGCAGTGAAAAGAGCACAGAATTACAGACAGAAAAGCCCTGGGGCATCATTACTAGTGCTCTGACTTTGAATGTTTCCTAACCTATTTAGGCCTCAAATGTTTATCTATAAAATTTTCTATGTAATAAAACCTGTATCATGGAATTATGTTAAGCATTACATGAAATGATATTTCAAGCACTTAGTGGAAATAATCCCTCAACAAATGTTTATTCTCTTTGTGTACTTTTTTTGTACTTTGTAATTGAAAAAAAATCAGGTTGAGCATGTTTTTGGATACTGTAGAGAAACAGAGACAAACAGAGACAGTCATGTATTGTTCTTGCTGTTTCTTCTAAGAAATGTTACAGATTCTAATCTTCACAAACTCATTCTATGGTATTTTAAAGATAGCTTCTCTTTGCTTTGAAAATCTTGCCTTAGGCCCTGAGGAGAAAGTTTTACTTTATTTAAATTTAGGAAAGTGGACAAATGGTAACTTAGTAGGGAACTGTGTATAAAAAGCCAAGGAGCCACACTGAGGCTGGAATTTCCCTATTTACAGGGAATACTTAAAAATGAATGTGATTATGTCTGTTACACTTTTTAGATCCTCCAAGGGAGCGTAATATCTAAATATATGTACCAGATTGCATTGCAAGTGCAATACCATTTACATTTTAAATTATAATTTGTTAATTTACATGAATTACCCTGCAAAATACTTGGTATGAACATTTACATCTTACAGGCGAGGAAATGAGAAACAGAAAGTTTGAAGGAATTGCCCAGTGATGATGAGGAAACTGGCTTATTTTAGATCTCAAAGCACAGACTCCTGATAAATAATTCATTCACTTAGGTCATTCTCCTATTTGATTGCTCTTCAGTTTACCAGGGGTTTAATTTGTTTCCAATAAGTATTTTCACATACAGATTTTGTAAACATAGATTGCTATATTTTTGTGCTTAGTAATCTTAATAAAAAGCATCAAGATTACTCTTTAGGAAATATAATGCTATCTATGGCAAAATAGTTCTTAATTTTCATGCAGTGCTTCTGGACTGTATAAATGATAGCCTGGAATGGAAAGGAGAATTACTATGCTTACCATAAATCTCCTTGACAACAAACTCAACGTTTTGAATACTGAATCATTTAGAATTTTATGCAGATTTTAAGGGTCTTTCACCTTAGCATCTCAATTTTTTATATATATCTGGGTTTTTCATAGGTAATTTTCAAAATCACATTAAACATTATCCGTATATGTTTTTGTCATTAACTCAGTTATATTTGCACTGTTTCCCTAATTTTTATCATCATCATCACCACCACATTTCTCCAATATTTATTGAGCTGTGAAAAACTGAAAATCAAGTTCAAGAAACATTTTGATTAGTTTACCATAGTGAAGCTCCTTATTGGAACTCCACTCCAGAACAAAGGAGCGATTCACACATCTTGGGTCTTCCCACCTAAGGGACACATATTGCTGCTTGGATAGTTATCATCCCCCCAAATGCTTGTTTCTCATTTTGAAATGAAAAGAAAGCCCTCTCAGCATATAGTATTCTGTACAGATTGCGTCTTGCCTTTGGCGGAGCTCCTGTTCCTCCTGTGAATCATGCCTCCACACACAGTGTTACCATTGTGCTATCTGAATCCTGCTGGGTGGTGGTGGCAGAGCTACTCCACTGGGAAGGTCACAAGTTCATGTCTGCTTTTCCTTCTGTCTAGCAAGAAGTGCTCCAGCTAAGCAATAGATAATTGCAGTATTCCTCTGCATATTGAAGGTTAGACTTTCAGTGGTGTCCTAGTAGTGGTGGCTAAAAGGCCATTAGAAGTGGTGAATTCAAGACAAGTCTTAATCCTCGCCTTTGCTCTGTTGTTCTGAACATGTCTTTCAGCATCCTTTGTAGTGGGCTTATGAATGAATTTGCTTAAGGACCTGATTGAGATGACTGAGAAGGAGACAGATGGTGCTTAATTGGAGCACAGAGTAAATGCTTTTGCTGTTTAACTAAGTGACGTTTGTTTATTAAGTAGACAAGTATTAAACGCTTATTATATGTCCGGCACTATTTTGGGTGCCGGCATCAGTGTGGAAAATAAAACTAAAGGAATCTGTCCTCATGGGACTTTTATTATAGTGGGAATGACAGACAATAACAAAGTCAAGAGAGCGATAGATGCTGTTTAGTGAAGAAACTGAGTAAGGTGAGAGGAAGGATGGGGTTCTTTACAGAGGATAACTAGGGAAGACCGCTCTCAGGAGAGGATGTGTGAACAGGTCCCTGAAGGAAATAGAGACAGAACCATAGAAAGCTCTAGAGAAAGAGCTTTCCAAGCAGAGGTAAAAGCAAATAGCCTCTCAGGCGGGTGTGTGTAGGCATGTGACGAGCCACGTGTAAACAGCGTTTATTTGAAATAGGGATGTTTTTGTTAATAAAGAGCATACACATCTATATAAAATACATTAAAAAATATTACATCAAGAAAAAGAGCCATTGCCATTTTAAGGATGTGGTATAAGGAAGGCATAAAATAACGTTTTCTGTTATAAATCTTTTTCCCAGTGGGGCCATCACAGGGTTAAAATGGTATATTTCACACATAATGTACTGTAACTGCTTTTTTAACAACTGAAAATGTACAGAAAATGCTGTTTTGACTGTCTATCTTTAGTCTTCAGCTGTTGCTGTCACGATTCAGAAATTTGGATCCCTGCTTTAAAAGGCACATTTCCTTAGCTGTAAAAAATAATCTGATGGAATCTACAGCCGTAATCATAGGCTGTGATTTTAGAATACAAATCACCTGCTATAAAGGGGGTAGGGCATTTCTTTTCTTTTCATTTGATTTTCGTTTATGTTCTCAATATGCCTTACTTTGAGTTTGTTTATATTCTCATGAAGTTGAAATTTTCTTTGGCTTCTATGCTTGACAAGTGGTGCCCATTAATTTTAGTGGATACTGTACCAATTGAGTCCCAAAATGTGTCTGGAAATCCAGAAAACTGAACGAAGAAATGGTGCTAGGCACAGATTGGAAGGAGGAATTAAAGAATTCCTAGATTTTATTTTGGCAGCTGGTGTGAAGCGGCACCTTCGAGGATCTTCTAAAAGTGGACCAGCTTTCCAAAAAAATAGAAAAATTAGAAGAGATTAAACAAAAGCAGTATCATTAAGAATTTGGTCTCCCACTTCTAAAATTTCTAAATTACCAAAAATAAGATGAAAATACTGGTTATGGCGAATGTAGCACAAATGAAATGGTTTAAAATCTGCATGTAGAATTTGCAAAATCAGTATAGATTTCATACCAAAACGCTGTTTGTAGTAATCTCAGCCAAGAGAATGAAGTTTGTAACCTGGGAATCCCCAATATGTAACTCTTGGGAGTGTCTATTAGAAGCTAAAACAGGCTAGAAATAGAATCATAGGAGGATAGTTCTATCTTTAATATTTAAGATCATAAAGAAAGGGAGGAATATAAGACAATTTTCTAGTTTTTAACTACACAGGAAGGTCAAACAAATTCTCATTTTGAGTTGCAATGAATGAACACGCTAAGGTACGTTAAGCCAATACCTTCTCTTTCAAAATTGACTTAAAACTGATAAAGGTGCATTCAGACAAAATTATTTTAAAAAATAACTTATTAGTGAAATTTATGGCTGCCTGGGTGAAACTAATCATTTTTGTTGCATATTCAAATTATTTTGTATTATATTGAAATATGACATTTATAGAGAAGCAAATCTAGTTTCAGGATATAACATAATTGGAGCTAACAGGTTTTTATACAGTTGATTATCTTTAGGGCATATCCTTATGCTTCTTTCTCATTTTTCCTTTGCAATGCTGTATAGTGGATTAAAGCATGAGTTTTGAGTTTGGTGACTTTGGGTACGAATCCTTACTGACTGGGTGATCTTGGGTAATTCATCCTATGTTTCTTTAATTCAGTTTCTTTATCTGTAAAGGGTATATTATATATTTCAAAGGGGTTTTGTGAGGTTTAAATGTGAAAATAATGTGTGCAAAAGTGCCTAATACATAGTCTGCCCTCAATAAATGCTAGTGATGTCTTATTCTTCACCTTGCTCTCTCTTTCTCCTTCTGCCTCCCACTTGAGAGAGGCCTGGAAAAGATCTTTTTTTCACAGCCCTCAGAAGGAACCAACTCTGCCAACACCTTGATTTTGGACTTCTAGCCTCTAAAACTTTGAGACAATAAATTTATGTTGTTTAACCATTCAGCCTGCAATACTTTCTTACAGCAGCCCTGGCAAACTAATAGAGATTTTGGTACCAGAGAGTGGGATGCTGCGGTAACAAGTACTTAAAATATGGAAGTGGCTTTGGAATTGAGTTGTGGATAGAGACTGGAAGAGACACTCGATGGAGGGAGGGAGACGCAAGAGGGAGGAGATATGGGTATATATGTATGTGTATAGCTGATTGACTTTGTTATATGTCAGAAACTAACACACCATTGTAAAGCAATTATACTCCAATAAAGTTGTTAAAAAAAAAAAAGAAAAAGCCTAGATTGCCTTGAGGAGACTTGGTAGAAATTTGAATGTTAAAAGTACTTCTGTTGAGCAGATGGCAATGAGGAACATGTTCTTGGACACTGGAGGAAGGCGATCCTTGCTATAAAGTAGCAAAGAACTTGGCTGAAATGTGTTCTCATTTTTTTTTTTTGTATGGGAAGTAGAAATTATGAGTGATGAACTTGGGTTTGTAGCTGAGGAGGTTTCTAAGCAAAGTTTTGAAGGCACGACTTGGTTTCTTATTTTTTGCTAATACTAAAATGCAAGAGTAGAGAGATAAATTGAAAAAGGAATTGTTAAACAAAAAGTAACCAGGACTTGAAGACTTGGAAAATTCTCAGCCTATTCTTATTGCAAAAAAATGAGAAAATACGTTCTAGAGAGAACATCAAGGGTGTAACTGGACTACTGTTTGCCAAGGAAATTGGGCATGTGACTCATGGATCCAATCAACTATCTTAGCAAAAGTCAGGAATAGAGATGTGGTTATGCAGGAAAGATCTGTGGGGGACTCCTGTCTGATAGTTTGGACTCCCATGAATTGCTCAGGAGGCCAACAAGATTTTTGAGAAATTTATATCAAAGGAAACATTGCCAGCTTTGACTGAAGGATAGACAGGATGAAATGAAGGAAGGCTCTCAGACTTCTGGGATACCATGGGCAGGAAACAGGCTGATATCTATCCAGCTGCAAACATGTGTCATCCTTCAAGGAAAGTGAAGACTGACCTTGAAGGCAATTCAGAGGCCAGCAGCTGTTCCTGACACCACAGGCCCACAGGACACAAGCCCCTGAAGGTTGGGCAGCGTATTCCTCAGTTTCAGAAGGTGGGGCCACCTCCTTAGTTTCCAAGAATGGAGCCACCTCCTTGGTTTCAGAGGGCAGAGCCCTCACTGCTCAGGGCTAAGTGGGTGGGACCACCACCCTAGTGAGCCCAGAGGATAGAGCATTGAGCCAAAGAGGATTATTTTCAAGCCTCAAATTCTAATGGAATTTGTCCTAGTAGATTTCAGACTTGATTGGGACCCTTTTCTTCCTTAAAATTTATCCCTTTTGGAGTGGGAATATCTATCCTATGTCTGTCCCATCATTGTTGTGTTCTGATTTTATAGGTTCACAGATAGAGAGGAACTTTGCTCCATGATGAATCTTCCCTTAAGTTTTACACATAACTGATTTGGATGGTTTAAATGATTTTGGACTTAGAGTTGATGACAGAATAAAGACTTTTGGAGACATTAAAATGGGTGAGTGTATTTTGCATGTGAGGACATGAATTTTGAAGAGTCAGAGGGTGGAATGTTATGGGTTGAAATGTATCCCCTGAATTCCTATGTTGAAGTCCTAAATCCCATTACCTTAGAACGTGACCTTATTTGGAGTTAGGACTGAAGAGAGGTAGATGTCCATACAGTGACACACACAAATACAAACAAATACAAACAAACAAAAAACCTCTCATTTCAAGGTGACTTGATCACCTTTACAGAGGCAATCAAGTTAAAATGAGGTCATTAAGGTGGACTGTAATCCAGTAGTACTGGTGTTCCTATAAAAAGGGAAAATCTGGACACTAAGACATACATAAAGTAGAGATGATATGAGGAGATATAGGGAGAAGATGGCTATCTACAAGCCAAGGAGAGTGGCCTAGAAGAGATCTTTCCTTCACAGCCCTCAGAAGGCACTGACCCTGCCGACATCTTGACTTTGGGCTTCTGGCCTTCAGAACTGTAAGATAATAAATTTCTGTTGTTTAAACCACCCAGTCTGTGGTACTTTGTTATGGCAGCCCTAGCAAACTAATTAATATACCTCTCACAAGGTTTCAGTCTAAGTATTATAAAAAAAAAAAATCTAATATGTGTTTCATAAGAAAAAGTTGAAGGAGCTGTAGTTATTTAGGAGGGAAAATAAATGTGTTAGAGGATACATCTTTGAAGGGTATTCAGTTGATTTATTCATTGTAATTCGAGGTGACAGAACTAAAATCAATAGGAGGACATTATTGAGAGTCAGACTTTGTTTCAATAGAAAGAAAAACTACTTGCCAGTTATTATTAAAATGGGACAGAAATCGCCTGTGCCCCAGTTGGAATTCACAGAGAGTTGAAACAAGAGGTTTTTTGTTTGTTTGTATTTGTTGGTGTGTATCACTGCATGGACATCTACCTCTCTTCAATATTAAAAAAAGCATAGGCTGAGTTAGGAGCAAGGAATAGGCACTGACAGGGTAGACTAAGGGGAAAAAACTTCCTGAAACTCTGTACAAAGAATGCGTCCATATTTCGTCTTGCAGGACAGTCAGGATAAGAATAATCCACTGTGAGACAAGGAAGACTCCAAGTACGGAGCGAAATAGAAGAGAACCTGGTTTTGACCTCCTTTAAAAGGAGATCAGGTGAATGAGGAGGCAAATTAGTTTTGAATATTGATTAGAATTAGGCTGTGATAGTTGTGCCATTAGACTTTAAGTACCATGAGGGCAGGCATACGTCTAGCTTATTCATTGCACTTTTCCTCAGACTAGCACAGTGCTTGACTCATAGTTGACATTTAACTAACACCAGTAAATGAATAGATAACTGTTGATTCATATTCCTGGGTTTTTAAACATTTGTTTAGCATGCACAAAACACTTTCTGCACTACCAAATGTAAAATAGACAGCTAGTGGGAAGCAGCCGCATAGCACAGGGAGATCAGCTCGGTGCTTTGTGACCACCTAGAGGGGTGGGATAGGGAGGGTGGGAGGGAGGGAGACGCAAGAGGGAAGAGATATGGGGATATATGTATATGTATAGCTGATTCACTTTGTTATACAGCAGAAACAAACACACAATTGTAAAGCAATTATAGTCCAATAAAGATGTTTAAAAAAAAGGTAAATTTTAATTTAAAAAAAAGTAACAGTAAAAAAAAAACACTTTCTAGTTGTGCGCAAGAGGTTTAGATAAAGAAGCTAACACATAAAAAAATATATTCAGAGAAAACTCTAATTCGAAAAGGTACGTGCACTCCAGTGTTCATAGCAGCACTCTTTACAATAGCAAAGACATGGAAGCAACCTAAATGTCCAGCGACAGATGAATAAAGATAATGTGGTATACACACACACACACACACACACAATGGAATACTACTCAGCCATAAAAAAGAATGAAATAATGCCGTTTGCAGCAACATGGATAGACCTAGAGATTATCATACTAAGTGAAGTAAGTCAGACAGAGAAAGACAAATATCATATGATATCACTTATTTGTGGAATCTAAAAGATATGATAAAAATGAACTTGCTTACAAAACAGAAACTGACTCAGACATATAAAACAAACTTATGGTTACCAAAGGGGATTGGAGGGGGAGATAAATTAGGAGTTTGGGATTAAAATATACACACTACTATGTTTAAAATAGATAAACAACAAGGGCCTACTGTATAGCACAGGGATATACTCAATATCTTGTAATAACCTATACTGAAATGAACAAACAAAAACAAACAAACAAAAAATAAATTATGGCCTTTAACTCTCTAAGAGCATAAAATACTTTGTGTGGCACATACATACAAGAAAGGAATTGTAAGTCTGATGCTGAAACTTTCTCAGAAAGTGTACTACCATGCCAGTGATGACTTACTATATATGTATAGAAAAAAAGATTCTTCAGATGCAAAATAAATTTAAAAAATTAATTAAAATAATTTAAAAACTGATTAAGGCAGATAAAATTAAAATTGCATGGAGCTTTTTAGAATTGTGATTATGTTAGATTATGTTAGCAACAAGTGTGCAAATTTCAAGCAATAACCCAGGCTTACCAAGGAAAATAGGGAATCATATTCTTAGCACATAGTACCTACTCAGTAAGTGTATCTTTGAAGAGTGTATGAATTAGTAGAAATAATAGAAAGAAGTAAAGAGAAGGAGCAAAAAGATCAGGTTTCTTTAAGAGGTATTCATGGTGCCACAGCTGGCAGTGGGGAAAGAAGATACAGATTGAGAGGCTAGGAGATGCAGAATGGGAGTCACCTAGAGTCCATTTCTAGAAGGGGTTCTTTCAATAGCCACAAAAAGCATGAAACCTTCTGCTGTGCCTTGATGATAGTTACTGCCCCCCGCCCTGCCCCACCGCCTTGCCCCAGTGGTGGCATGGAGGACTAATCACTGCAAGAGTGAGCTTTGAAGATGGGCCAGACTGCAAGCCCCAAGAAGCAAAGAAACAGCAAAGTCAAGAATGTAAACATTGGGGGCTTTGGAAAGAGCACTGATTAATTAAGAGGGTTATAAACTATAAAATCAATTTGAAAATTTCAGATTTAGTAACTAATGTTACTGCTTGTCCTCCTGCTGATTTGTGGGTTCCACATCAACAGATTTTATCAACCACAGGTTGAAAATATTTGGAAAAAAATCAGAAAGTTACAAAAAGCAAAACTTGAATTTGCTGCATGCTACCAACGATTTACACTATTTACGCAGCATCTACATTGTATTTAAAACTATTTACCTAGTATTTACATTGTACTAGGTATCATAAGTAATCTAGAGATGATTTAAAGTATACAGGAGGATGTACATAGGTTATATGCAAATACTACAGCATTTTATGTAAGGGACTTGAGCATCTGCAGATTTTGGTATTGTGTGGGGTCCTGGAACCAATCCCCTGTGCATACTGAGGGACGACTGTGTTCTATTAAAGGCTCTGGTTCCAGGCGAGTTGGGAGTAATCACATTCCATTTTGTTTCAACCACTGAATACAGCTTTAAATCCTGGATGAAATGCGTGGATTGCTATTTGAGAACTCTGAAAAGTAAATACTAGTGGGCAGATTGGAGAAGAATACTCAATTGTTAAAAAAGAAACAACCTAACTAAAAAATGGGCAAGAATCTTGAACAGATACATTACCAAAAAGGATATATTGATGGCAGATAAGCACACAAAAAGATAATCACATTAACCATTAGGGAAATATAAACTAAAATCAGCATGAGATACCACTACACATCTATTAGAATGGCTAAAATAAAAAATAATGAAAAGAGGTGCTGGTGAGTCTGTGGAGCAACTGGGAACTCTCGTAGAGTGCTGATGGAAATGCAAAATGAGGCAACCATTCTGGAAAACAGATTGACATTTTGTTGTAAAGATGAATGTATACTTTCGCATGAGCCTGCAATGCTACTCCTGGGTATTTACAATAGGGGAAGGACAGCATATATTTATAGAAAGACCTGTGCATGGACGTTTATAACAGGTCTATTCGTAATTGTCCCAAACTGGAAACAGCTCAGTGTTCTATGGATGAACAAACTGTGGTACATCCATACAGCAGAATACTATTTGGCAGTAAAAAGGAATGAGCTATTAATAAATGTAACAAAATTATAGTGATGGAGAGTAGATTAGGGCTTGACATCTTTTAGGAGTGGAGGAGAATATGACTATAAAGGTATAGCACAAGAGAGATTTTGGGGGG
>NW_021703774.1:124554426-124675817 GCF_005190385.1 Monodon monoceros | reverse complement strand
TGTGGGATCCTCCCGGACCGGGGCACGAACCCGTGTCCCCTGCATTGGCAGGCGGACTCTCAACCACTGCGCCACCAGGGAAGCCCCCAAAATATATATTTTATTTTAAAATGTTTGCTACAAAGCTCAGCATGCTTATATAAATATGTTTCCAGTCTTGAATTTTACATATGCTAATATTACAGTGTTAATGATATGAAATATTTATATGAAATTAAATTTGAGTTACTTCTTAACACTAGTCGCTCTTGGTAGATAAAATTCTATTTTCTTAATTATGAGTCAAAAAGCCACCATTATTAATGTTACTGAATTTAAAAAATTTAATATGAATAGATTTAAAATTAACAAAATGTGTAATAAGTAAACAAATCTTGAAATTAAGTGAGCCAATCTTGATCTAACCCACTATTTTGGAAATATTTTCCATATTGATATGTATTCTGTACCCTTTTTAGACTCATGCAATTAAAATATTAATTTAGGAAAATTTTGTTTAGCTTGCAAATGTATACTTAAACACAAAATGAATCCCTGAAAATTACTCTCTTTTTAAGAGCAGTGGAATGAATTTGACTTAATTTTCATGTGTGCTGTACTCTTTCTATGATCTCTGTAGTATCATAATTAATTGGTCTTGCAGAGATAATTATTTACATTTAAAATTTTAAACTGTAGATTAATACTGTATCATTTTTTCTTACATATTTCATAGAAGACTGCTGACAGGGTGGAAAGTAACAAAAAGATGAAAGCTCATTTTAGAGAAAGAGGTTTTCCCAAATGTGCCTTTGTACTTAACATACATGTCCCTAATATCATATTCATTTGAAATCACCCTATAAGGTAATTTGCTGACAGGCTAGTATTATCTTTGGGAACTGGAGTACCCTCTTTTGATGCAGATTTTAAAACACCAAGGGAAGAGTTTCTCTCCTTGCATATAGGTATCTGACTCATCCTTGCTAATACATCTTGATGTTAACAATGACCTGAGAAACAAAGAGAGGAGCTCCCTTAGTTTTTCTTTGTCTATGCAGTCTCCCTTCATAGAATGTGCCTTGTGAAAGAAGCACCTAATTACTCTGCCAAAACCAGAAAGCAGTGTGAAGAGAGGGCATAGAAAGTCTGTCCTGCCTGTATACCACCAAATGAACAGAGATTGCAATGCATAGGTATTCTGCTTTTGCATTGCAGTGAGGATATTAATAATAATATAATAATGATGATAATGATAATAATAATTTTTTAAAGAACAAAGAAATGCTAGTTAAAATGGCAAAACATAGCCAAATGGCTATGATTTAGGAAGTTCATTTTGAAATCCTGTGTAAGATCGAGTATAAGAAGTTAGGATATTGACTGGACTAGCTTTCAAGACAGAAAGAAAAATGTGAGACTAACAGGAGAACATGATTTGGGGCAGTACCTTAATTTTCTATTCATATTTTCCATCAATAAATACTAATCAATCAAGATGCAATCTCAGGCTCTGGAGATACAAAGATAAGTAAAATATTGATAGCTTAGGTCCTTAGAGAGCTCATAGGTTAGTTCAGGAGACAAATGAAAATATGTACTATGGTATACTATGAAACATTCTGAGAGATGAATCCAGTGCTTGTGGAGTACATTAGGCCATTGTGTGGGCTTCTGCTTTTACTCTGAGTGTAATGTTGAGCCACTGGAGGGTTTTTGTTTCTTGAATAGGATAATCTCTGAGAACTTTATGATACCATGCTCAAGCATTTAGAGTACAGGCTTCCCACTTCCTCTCTAGGATTCAGGTGACACTGAAGGTGGTTAAGGCTAAAACTGATCTTTCTGGAACATCAGTTTACTAATGATGAGTAATTAATTGTATCATATGGATAAAAGTGAAGCCTTCATATCATCGTATAAAAATAATACGCTAGATAACTTCAGACTCAAGGCATTTAGTACTTGTGAACATATACTTCTAGTGACATGACTAGACCACCCTAGGAGCCTGCATTCCCTCTGCTGTCTCATTAGGTATCTTCTGTTATAAAAAGCTTGGTGTAGGATCAACTCCTTAAATGCTATGCAATTTTGTGTCTTGATATTCTCATTGGAAAATGGGCAAAATAACGTGCATTCGGTCTACAAAATTTAGTGAGTATCCACTCTGTGCCAAACTCTGTTCCATGTTCTAGAAATGAACAAGACTCAACCCAGCCCTAAAAGACCTCATGGTTTAATACTAGGGAGAAGTCCAACAAGCATTTCAATAGCACTTGTCTGATATGTTTGTAATGAGAACCAAATGAAACAACTTATTAAAAATGCTTACAATAATATCTGGCATCCAGGAGGTATGCAATAAATGTAAATTTCTTCTTTATAATCTCTTAATTCTTAAGAGTGGTCAACTAATTGTTCTTCTCCAAGATGGCTAGACAACTATTAATATTTTCATTCAGTTGAATGTTGTCTTTTCTTCAATCATGTTAGAATAATTCTCTAGTTCCATTTCTGCTAACTGAAATAGAGAAATTGGGATGAGTTGCCGTCTGTGGTGAGTAGGGTATTCTGTTGAAAGAGGCAACAGTTGTTTCTTGCTGTTCTGTATTTACTTACTACCTTGCCTGACTGAAGGAAGAGCTTGTGTATTTTCTACTCAATTGAGTAGAACCTAATGGCGGTGCTCAGATGGTGTTTTGTTTTAAAAAAAAGAGAACTGAATAATGATATAAATAAAGATACAATCCACAGTAATTTAACTGTTAATATTGACAGTCTTAAATCTGTTCCTCTTTAAAAAGAAACTTCTGAATAAACTCTGTCTTTTCAAATCTCTAGCTTTGTATTTACAGTGAATGTGAGCCATGTTATATTGCATTTAATACTGTTATGTATAATATTATTGCACAAAATCAGTAGTTTTGTGCCTTTAAAATACTTTAGTTTTATAAGAACAGTTAGTTAAAAATTAGTCACTCAGTTCAGAGGAAATATATTCCAAGTTAACTTTTAAAGTCTGAAAGATATTGAATACAAAAAGAGTACAATTATTTTCACTTAAAATAAATTGATTACAAAGCTGTTACCTTTAAAAAAACATTTTAACTATTATAATACTTGCACTGTAAGTTTATCATTTTGTTTGGTTGAAATTAATTTGCTTTCCATTTCAATTTAATGAAAAATCAACGTTTTGATTTGTCCATAATATTTATACATAATACATTATTGACTGTAGACCATACAACTCTATTCAGATCCTTGAATGATAATTTATGATGATAATTCTTGATTCTTGTTGCTTTGACAGGATGTGGATACCAGGAATTTCATTATTTAAAATTGAGACCTAGCTGTAATTGGAATTCTCAAGTAATTCCCAAGGTGAATTATCTGAACATTAATAAATTGACTCAGTTACTCATTTCTCCCTTTGAGGAGAAACAGCTAAGCATTATGTGTGGACAGGAGGGTTTTCACTATGGTTCTTTAGCTCCTTCCGAGGCACTCAGAAGGGCACAATAACTCTATTTGCTTTCTTCTTGGCTTTTTCTCCTGTTCTCTGGCTCTCTCTCTCAAAACAGTATATTCTTTGCTAAACTATGGCAGGGTGTTATTTGCTTTTACTGTGCTTTTGTTTTACATTTTCTTAGATACCATCTCCTGTTTTTTACCGTCTATATTCATCTTTGATTTCAATATTTAACACAGTATCAAGTTTTTCTATAGTATTTTGACTCTAGAAACAAACTTTTGTGCATATACCTGTAAACATGCATTTCCTTTTCTAAGAGGTAACTAATTCAGACTTTGAAACAGTCTGGTTATCTTTTTTTTTTTTTTTTTTTTTTGCGGTACGCGGCCCTCTCACTGATGTGGCCTCTCCCGTTGCGGAGCACAGGCTCCGGACGCGCAGGCTCAGCGGCCATGGCTCACGGGCCCAGCCGCTCTGCGGCATGTGGGATCTTCCCGGACCTGGGCACGAACCCGTGTCCCCTGCATCAGCAGGCGGACTCTCAACCACTGGCCACCAGGGAAGCCCAGTCTGGTTATCTTTTAAGTTTTGTATTTCAATTAGCTGTCTTTGGTATTCCTAAATGTTATTTAGAGTAGGTAGAATTAACCGACTTTACATATTTTTGAGAATTCTAATTCTTAGGATGATTCTCAAGATTTCTTTAACTGGGACATTGGCTGTCATAGTAGGCAAAGAGAGAATAATGTGAAGTGTCACATAATGTCACGTAAGTTGACAGTAAGAATTAGAAAGTAATTATAATAGTACCGCTATGCTGCTTTAGGTAAGTTTATGTCAACATTTCCTTATCTGAATCCCAGTTCACATACTAAATCTGGGTGGTGAAATTTGCCATAATTTTGAGAGCCATAATTTTTAAAAATCCCTAAAATGCTTATTGTGTTTTGGCAGCCTTAAAAAGTGAATAAGACTTCAAATTGCTATTTCATTTTTTTTTGCAAATAAGTCACTCTGAATATTGGCAGGTTCACATATTCTCACATTCCAGTTTTATATCCCATTATTGTTGGAAGAAAGTCCTAGCTTTGTTTTCATAATGCAGTAAATAATAGATAGCTTTAACTATATTCTCTCTCATGACATTACTAACAATTTATTCTCAAATAGAGCAGTTAAAATATCTTCAAATATATAAAGTGCGTGTGCTAGGGCTTTGCTGGACAAAATGACTATGTTGACCTCTCTTATCGTATAACGTAAGAACATTCAACTGAGAATCAGAAAGCCTTGGTTTTAGCTTTTGCTCTAATGTCAACTACAAACAGGACTTTGGACAAGTCACTGAAGTTCTCTATGTCTGTTTCCTCGTCTTTAAAATCAGGAACCAAACAAGGTGATTACTGGGATTCACTCAAACTTTAAAATTCCATTTCTTTGCCTTTGTTCGTAATATATTTTAGGGTACTATTGCAATACTTATATCCTTCCAAGGCAGTACCTGTAAACTCGGAGTTTAAATCCTTCCTATTAAGTTTAAACCATTTCCCCCAAGGGATAGAGTGGGGTTTATTTTTTCCTATACACAGGTCATTGTCTGCTCTTATTCAGCCCTTTAGATATTCAGCCAGAGTATATGACATATGTAAATGATTTTATAAAGGTGGAAGTTCTCACGCCTTAGAGGAAAAAATGAATTTCTTGCTTTTTCACTGAAGTCTTACTGTGAATCATTCCTGAACTGTCACTCACATTGACTAGCCCCAGTTCTGTTTTGCCAAATTTGTGTGAGATCAGGTTGGCCCTAGTAGTAGACATTGCAGGTACAGAACTTCACAGCATCTGTACACTTCGAGCACTAAAATATTCTTTTTACTTCTTTTAAAGTGTAGAAGCTGCATGCCAGTATATTTCTAAATGATATTTCAGGTTACAATGATCTGCTTTGGAACTTGAGACATTTTTTTGGACTCCCCTGCCCATATGTCTCACTGGCATGCCCTTGTGAACCAAGTACACACGTGCTAGCAAGTAAAGATACCCTCACACAGACACTGTTGTGTACATCTACCTGCACGTGCATGCGTGCACACACACATGCATGATGCTTGACTTTGGACCCTGCAGGTGTGACGGGGAGCATTCATCTCTCCTGGTTGTTATCTCCATTTCCATTCTAGGGAACTTTGACTTTCAGAAGTGACTTTACATCTAACAGAGAGTGGCTGCTGTGGGCACCTCAGGGACAATGAAGTTAAGCAGAAGAATGAGGGCAATTTTTATTGGATTAAAGATTAGTCTTTAAATTCCTTAGGGGAATGAACCAAATCTAATGTTTTCCTGTTAGCTGACACTTTCTATATGGATGTGGTTTTGGATCTTTTGGAGGGGAGAGGGAAAAAAAAAACTTCAGCAAATCAGCTCTTTCATTCAGAAATGGAATTTGGGGGGGCTGTTTCAGCCAGGCTTTCTGACGATCCCTGATTTAGTGTTTTCACTGATGATGAGCGTGGCTTCACAAATGTGAAAATCTGGGCAATGGAGGGTGTTGTTGAGGGGGAAACAGAGTGCAGTTGTTTAAATAGTCCTGGGCCAATAAGCATTTGGTAGGTGGAGTTACTGTTGTGTGCATTACAGAGAAAGATAATTCTGAATGAAGACTTTAAACATCGCACGTGCTGGATGGGCTCTGGTTCTGCTCTTTGTGCAAACAAAAATAGGTGACTGGGTTTTGCTTACTATCCATTAGTGGATGCAGCATGTTTGAAAAGATTTTTTAAAAAAATACATGCAAAGGATTTATCAGAAGCCCTCATGAATATTTCATGAGTTGATATATTCAGCTGAATGAATTCAGCGAGTGTCAGTGTGTAGCTTGCAGACAGACCTCATCCACAAGGAGGCTACTGACATAGGAAGCACTTTGGCGCATTTTCAGAGGCAAAGCCAGGCTGATAAAGCTCCTTGTGACAGCCTGACTTGCCATTCTTCGATTATGCAGTTCTTGCTCTAAGCAGCTCCTACACTGGAGCCACAGCTTCCTAAATTAAACTGGGAACAGTTTGCAGACTTACCAGCCTCCTAACCTGCAGCTGTGTCTCTGCTATGTTTGAGGTTTTTGTTTTGGATGGTGAAAGCCAGCACTCCATATAAGACATGACAGCAAAAGATTCTTCAAAAGAACTTACTGCTTCTGAATCTGAGGTTTACATAAAGACTTTCAAGGAGCAAATGCACTTAGAACTTGAGCTTCCGAGACTACCGGGAAACAGACCTACATCTCCTAAAATTTCTCCACGCAGTTCGCCAAGGAACTCACCATGCTTTTTCAGAAAGTTGCTGGTGAATAAAAGCATTCGGCAGCGTCGTCGCTTCACTGTGGCTCATACGTGGTAAGATGGGACTTGGAGGTGTCTGGAGTGCTTTTCATTAGCAACAGTGATTTAGAAATGTAGCAAATAGGACATTTGAATTTTGTTCATAATACAGAACACATGTGTGAGATGAATGGCGAGCAGGTCAGCTGAAGAATACATAGTGCTCTGTGCGTTAATATCACTGTGCCACTAGCTGTTTCCAGATAAAATGAGCCTCTCACTGTAGAGAGTCTTTAAAATTACTGCTTTAAAAAAAAACACCTAGCTAATTCTAGGGCAACCGAGTATTGAAGGAGTTATAAAAATTCAGTTTTTTTGTTTAATCTCTGTTGAGGTGGTTGCTGACTTTTTTGTGTGTATCTTGCGGTTGTTGTTGATGATGTTTTTTAATAGTATATTTTTGGTACAAGGATAAGTGATTCAATCTTAGTTTGGATTCATTTCTTGAAACAATGTATAAAGTCAAACTTAATTTACAGCATTGCCATTTTTTGTAGTATGTAAACTAGTGGTTTTGATTTATCGCCTCTATCTTTACAGTACTTAAGGCAAGGGAAAACTAAGTTCCCACTTCTGAAATCACATGGTTAATTAATTTTATTTATGATTCAAATTGCTATTATCTTTAAGAAATTCTTGTTGTAAAGAAGTGACATAAAATTTATAGATAATAATAAATAAATTCCAAATTTACTTGGGAATGCCCAAGTAAATTCCAGAACCCTCTGTAAAAACTGTATTGAGGCTGCCACCTTTAATATATATGTTATGTACAAGAGAGTAGCTTCCTTAAACCAGTATAATAACCGAATACAGGGAGAAGCACAAAAGAAATTTTAAAACTTTGGTAGGCCTTTTCAGATTTCTTTGAAGGTTATATTTTCTTTCAGATTAATATACCTTTCAAAATTGGGTACCTATAATTTTTATTTACCAGGGACCATAGCAGTGCAGGGAGCTATTACCTCTTAAAGACATTTCTAGCACAGGGATTTTGACTGCATACTAGATTGCCAACCAACATTATAAACTGAGGATATCTGGTTTTCAAAAATTAATATTTACTTGAATTCTGTGTTTTTACTCGTCTGAAATGTTTGTCTGCCTAATCTGCTGCACAGTATATTGGCAAATCAAGTTACCCCTGGAAATGTGTAGCTTGCCTTTGATGGACACCACATGTTAAAGCCAGTACACATACTTTACCTAGCTAAAAATGATATGGTTATTTTTGTTTTCTGACAATGCACTGTTGTTCACATAATTGCTTTATTGGGGAACATTTTTTGATCATCTTTTTGATGAGTTAAATCTTATTATTTAATTGTAATCTCATATTTGTAGAGTCCACGTGGTTAGTTTTTCAACATCTACCAGTGGTAGCATTTAATAAATAGAAGGTTTATATATAAGTATGTAGTGGTTTGAGGAAGTCTTCTGTCTCATGATTTACCCCACCCCTAATGTGTGTGTATTTTCACATAGTTTGCTAAGTAGTATAACTGAATAGGAGAAGGTATATAGGTATATTGTTAATTAGTTCTCATAAAAGGAATAAAGGTGAGAAAACACATACTTAGATAATAGACTCATATGTTTTACTAGTTGCGTTAATAATTTGACAAGAAGGATACTTAATTTTAATTAACTGATTTTCAGATAGTGGTAAATCTTCATAAAACCTTGGTAATATTTCCTTATTGTAGAGTTCCTGAATATAATAACATGAACTTTCTTTTACTTAGAATAGATTTTTGATGTGCTAGGAAGGTAGAGCTATAAATACTGAATTTTTTCTTTTCAAAAGAGCCCAAATTTTAAAATGACTAAAGAGCCAGTTTCACTCCTGCATTATACAAATTTTCTTGCAGCAAATTACACAAAGAACAATTAAATGGTATTTGAGGTAACTTATGCTATTAAAGTGATCTTTTTCTAGCTAAGTTAAAAAAAATTTTCTGCAAATTGCTAAAAAACAAAACACATGACTTTAGTATGATGTACTGTAATATAGGTTTAAAGAATCCACTAACCACCAAACTTATAAAATAACTTTAATTATGAACATGATTCATTTTCACCCATTTTTACCTACCAACTCACACACTCTTCTTCTTCTGTTTCTTAGAAAAGTTGTATCACAGTTTGTTTTAACTCCTAAGTCTATATTTATATTTATTTCTGTTGTTTTATCTGAGTGCATGTTTAGTATTTTTCAAATTTATTTTCATGAAACATTCAATGAAAATTTCTTTTCATAAAATACACACATATGTATTTGAATGACTTTTTCACTAATCCTAAAAATTATGTGCTCCTATTTTTAAGAATCATATGTACTTTACACGAGGAAAAAAGAGCATAAGTACTTTATTTTTGCCTCTTTGTCATGATGAAATGTAATCATTCTTTCACGATCAACAATTGGTATTTTCCAAACCTTGCATTTAAGTTAGAAATTCCAAGATATGCACTTAGAAGTCTCCAAAAACATGTTATTACTTTACAGTAGACAGTAGATATCTTTTAAGAAGGCTGGATTGTTTTGATTCCAGCATTGAAATTAAAGTAATTTTCATGATGAAGCTAAACAATGCAGAGGATGCAGTTTATATCTAAACCCACTGAACATTTTTTTTTATCTTCAGTTATTTGTAGATTTCATATTTTGGTCAGATGAATGTGTAGTTCTGGTTTTGAAAACCCAAGTTATGAAGTGTGGATTAATGGTAGAAGATTTAAGAAACACTTGTGAAATACTGACTCTGGGATTATTTTTAAAATATCTGACAAATAGTAAATATTCAATGTGTTGTCGCTAATCAGAGTATTTACGCAATCCTAAATCTGGAAGGAATTTGGGTGATTATCTCATTGCTTCCTTTTACCCTTGGGCAGGACCATAATTGCTCCATCTTTGACATATGGGAATCTGGCCTATTTTTAAGACTCTGGAGAAAGCAGTTCTATAACCTCATTTAGTACACAGTCTTACTACTTCATAGTCCAGGTATTGAATTATATATGTATTATGTGTATATATATATATATATATATATATATATATATGTTATATATATATATATATATAATTTTTTGGGTCTTCAATGGATATAAAGAAAAAAATTTATAAGAACTTGCATGAAAATAAAGATCATTATTAACCAGTCCCAGGATTTTTTTTTTCACTCATCATGTATAATTGAGCACTGCTGTGAGCAAGAAAAGTAAAAAATGCTGATACGATCTGCATGGATTCCAACACCTACTATATTTTAGGTTCTTTACTAGAATATTCACATGTATTATCTCATTTAAGTTTCATTTGAGGGATAAGAATACTCTAAATTTGTGTTCTTTTCAATGTTGCTTGCTGCAGATATAAAAATGTTCTGAATTGCTTTAGCTTCTTCCAAGTATTTCTACTCCATTAATGATTATTTTGACTCTGTACCATTATCCCAAATTTCTAATTTCTTCTTTGAATTCTGAAACCAAGAAGTGGACACCAAACTCCACGTTAGCTGAAATGAGACAATATAGATAAAAAACATATCCTACACTGCAAAGTGTCAGTGGAATGTTGAGCTTTGATGAGTGGGGAAATTAATGCCAGAGTCCTTAAGGTCGACATATTATTGATCCCTAGCCCCAAATCAGGGGTGATGACTCCTGAGACATAACCTTATCTTCCTTGTCTTATGGGGCCTGCTTGTTCTTGACTGGCACTTACCACATGGTGTTCAGCCTTGTCAACCTTCTCTCCTTTGCTCACGTTCCAACCTCAGTTATCAGTTGTCCTCCATTATCAGCAAGCAGCATGATGCTCTGTGACGGAAGCTACTGGTGATGGTCCTGAGTACATCCCAGGCCTACCACACTGCTCTTGAAGAGCAGATGGATTGGTGAGCACCACTCTGTCTGTCTGTCCCTGCTTGCGCATGGTATATGCTTCACAGAGGACAATATGCTTTCAGAGTTAGTATTAGAAAGAAGACTTAGGTTTTTCTTCCTTTTCCCCATTTAGTTCTACCTGTACCTTGGAAATATTTCCTCATTTTATCAAAGGTTCATGAAATGTGCACTTTTGTGCCTCATATTTGACCACAAAAGTATTAAAAGGCATAGTTCATACTCTAAAGGAGCTTACCCCTGACAAGACAAAGCTAGAATAACTGGAGAAGAGTACAATGAAAGTGATGAATAGTATATGCTTAACCTTTCTCTGAACCTTTAAGCACATTTACTGTCTTACACAATTTAGTCCTAGTTTGTTAGCTAAATCTACTAAATCTGTGCATTGTGTTATTCTTAAATTTCCTTGAATTATTTCCTAGCAGTATTGGACATTTTTTTTTTTTTTTTTTGCTACGTGGGCCTCTCACTGTTGTGGCCTCTCCCGTTGCGGAGCACAGGCTCCGGACACACAGGCTCAGCGGCCAAGGCTCACGGGCCCAGCCGCTCTGCGGCATGTGGGATCTTCCCGGACCGGGGCACGAACCTGTGTCCCCTGCATCGGCAGGCGGACTCTCAACCACTGCGCCACCAGGGAAGCCCTGGACATTTTTTTGAGAAATATCTGTCTTTAAATATTTACTGATTCAACATTTGATTGAACAAAACATTTGTTGAGAGCCTACTGTGCTATGGGCCCTACTCTGGTAGATACAAAATGAGAAAGATAGAGCACTTGCCTTCAAAGAATGCATATACCCCCGGAAGACACACTTATGCATTAATAATTAATCAGTAGTGTATAAATAATGCTGTTGAAGAATGACACTCAACTTGTCATAAGAGCGGCAGAAGAAATAAATACCTCTAGAAAGTGAGTCAATGTGTTGGGGAAGGTTTGGAGAGGAGATGACATTTGTAGAATGAATAGGAGTTTTTGAGGAGTGGGCAGGAGGGCATTTTTTTTTTTTTTGCCAAAGAAACAATAATAGGAAAATTCCATCAGCAAATAACAGTAATAATAGCTCACACTTATTTTGGCACTAAAAATGCATCTGGCATTGTTTTAAATATATTCGCTTATTTTGTGCTATAAAAGGCCCATGGGTTATATACTGTTACTTCCATTTTATCAGAAAATGAATGAAGCACAGGGACGACAAGTAATTTGCCCAGGATTACACGGCAAATAAGGGGCTGAGTTGGGATTTGACTCAGAGCGTGGGGGAAGGTGAGCAAAGTTCATTGGAGTTACAGCCTAAAGTGCAAGGTGGGAGAGATAGGAAGTCAGACTCTGCCTATAGATTGCAGCCATACCCTAGGGCTTCCAATGTCATGAACTTGGGGCTTTATTCCATCATCAGTGGGGAGCCACTGCAAGGTTGTGAGAAGGGGATTGCCATAAGTAGCTTTTACTTTGGAACGATGTTTTGCACTCCATTGTGGAGAGTGGATTGGAAGATGAGAGGATTAGAAGGAGGGGGAAAAGGGAGAATGTGCATTTGAGAGATAATGACTTCTAATTATTGTGTATATCCCAAAACATCGAAAACTGTGCTTATGACATTCTTTATGACTTAAATTATGGTTTATGGAAACTGGGAGGGAAGTATGTAAATTTGGTATCCCTTGCATTTATCACCTCCAGCATGATGCTGTGCATAGTTCTAGTTGATGCACTACTTCCAAATGTATCAATCTTAGCGACGGTGCTCGGGAGGATGGGTGCATCTGGGGAAAACCTAGTAGCTCAGTCCTCATTTACTAGGGGTGCTTTGTGTTGTGTTTTGTGTATAATCCTGGTGAGTGTTTTACAAAGATTATTTTAGTCCACAGTCTGAACTCAATGCCAGTGGAAATCTATGCCTCATAGCGTGATTCTATTGCTTTAATCAGAGCAAGCATTTTCTCAGTAATGCAAATCTATAAATGGTATTTTCCTGGCCTTTTAGTGTCCGCAAGTCTGCAATATATTGGATTTTAAAAATACTTACTGGAAAAAGGGCTTTGTAAAGTAATGATGACAACCCCCCAGGACACACACCGGAAGGTGGCCCAGCAGGCATGCCTGCTGCCCAACTGCTAAAGTCTAAGCCCTTTTGTGAAATTCCATTTGCTTTCTTTTCCCATTCTTCCTTCTTTTGTTGTCTCCTAGTTTTTCTACTTGGATATTTATGGTGCTTCCTTCTCTACCATCACTGTCAAGACGTCAGCAACATTATACTTGAGGCATTTAAATGATTCCCAGAAAAGAACCTAAAGTGCTTGCCATGATTTACAGGGCCCTACATTATCTGGCTCCATGCTACCTGTGACCTCATCTCCTATTCTCCAGCCACGTTAGCCTCCTTTCTGTTCACCAACCTTGCATGTTTCCACTTCCGGGACCTTGCACTTGGTATTGCTTCTGCCTGGAAGTCTAGCTCCCTAGATGTTGACGTGGCTCACTCTCTTACTTCTATTCAGGCTTCTACTCAAATATCACTTGCTAGAGAGGTTTCTGCTGACCCCTCTGTCTAACAAAGCACCTTTCCCTTTTTAGTCCCTTGTTCTGCTTTATTTATCTTCTTGGGTCTTATCATTACCTGGAAATACATTACGGGAAAAGACATGCTTCTTTGTTGCGTTGTTTTTCTCTTCTATTGTATACCAACCCAGCAGAATTGCATGAGGGCAGGGATTCTGTCTTGTTTACTATATCCCAGGCACCTAAAGAAAGGCTGGCGCTTGGTAAATATTTGATAAAAAATAAAGGAAAAAATGAATATTGTTCCTATGTTCTGTTCCTTATTCTTATAGCACTTTCCTTTAGCCTGTTATAAAGGAGGAGAAAAGGAAGCTTAGTTGATACTCTACAAGCATCCTTACTTCATCCATCTCTTAATAGTTGTGTTCCCTTTCTGCCAGTAGGGCTACTCTAACTTGCTTTCTATTTTGTGTTCTATGATACTGTACATACAGGTTTAATTACAATATCTCACTAGAGGCTAAGTGTTTTACATGGTAGCCTATTTAATTAAGCCACTGTGTACAAATCATATTACCTAGCCTGTAGTGCTGTAAAGTAAATATTTGTCTGTAGCACTGTACAGTTATTTATTTCGGTGTTCTTCATGTATCAAACAGCACAGTAGGTGTTTCAGCTCAGGGAAGCTCTACATATCTCTTAACTGTCTCAGTGGAAGTGTTGTACAGAGGAATATATTTGTTATTTGGCCTTTAACATATCTGCATATTATATATTAGAATGCTTAATTATCGATATTTTCCCACTGATGCAGCATCTAAAAAATATTGACACTGAGCTTTTGATAGAATTTCCCCGGGGAACTTGGAAGTAAGAGTCCATGACTTGCAGAGTGAGGAAATTGTGAATTAATAACCCTGTATTCTAGAAGAAACATCCTCAGGAGTGAAAATTTTCACTTGGTGCTGTCTCATTTTTTTCTGAATTGAGTGGTTGGGACCTCTGTCACTCCTAGTAATTTGTTTGACAAAGATATGTTTGAATCCCATTGTGTACTTTAAGTTAAAAAAATAAAAGTAATTTGTTGACCTTCTCAGATTGCTTCTTGCTAGAACTTAGACATTTTCTCTTTGAGGGAGAATATGAATGACTACTTCTCTTGACCTTTTGTGGAAAAGAACACTTGTCACTCGGCATGCACCCCTGACAGGCCCGGCTTCCCCCCTCCTCCTCCCTATACCCCTCACAACTCCAACTTCTGCAAATTACACAGATTGGAAATAAAGGGGTCGGAGTAGTGTGGCTTTAAGGAAAACTGCTTTCAAACTGAATTTTGTGAAACATTAGTGTTCTTGGACCCATTTTTGGAATTCCTTGAAAAAATAAGATAGTGACGATCTTTTTCCTGGTCCCGGGTCCCAACAAAGAAACATGGATGAATCTAGGCTTGGAGAAATTTGGAGGAGTCACACACATAGATTCTGTAATCTCCAGATGCTTGAAAACCACCAATGTAAGAGATAAATGGGTAGATAGGGAAAAAGAATTCTGGGTAGCTGTGCTTGATAGAGTCATAGAAATTTCCAGACAATTTATAACATTAAGATTATATGCATCTAAGATGTCCAGGAATGGCAGCAGAATAAATGAGGAGGATAGACCTATCTGTGGGTCAAGGAGAGGTTACTGGTAGTGAAGATTTACAATTTCAGAAGGTTGAAAGAATGGTAGTACAATGAACACCCTCTACCTAGATTTACTGATGGTTAGTGTTTTTACATATTTACTCCATCTCTGTACCTCTCTCCATATGTAAACTCTTATATATGTTTTCTTTAGTTTGAAGACAGCACACTTAGATGGAAAGTATTAGTTTGGGATCAAAAAGAGCCTCATATTTTAAAAGTACAGAATTAATTATTTCCATTTCATCAACATGTTCTCATATAAAAATTTGAGTTTAATTCTTAATAGTTGACTAATATACTGACAAGTTATGAATAAGTTTGTGGGCCATTTTAAAAAATAAACTACTGAAGCAGTTATAGTGGAGAGTTAGAGGTATCTGTAATAGTTTATGACTTTTCTTGGTGATAAATTGTTGGTTTTAGGTACTTGAAACCATTTCTAAGAGGATAGATGTCTGTAGCGTTCAATTTTTTCTTCCCCTCAAAAGAGATGTTATTTTTTTTCTAAAACTATAAAACTTGTATCATTAATATGGAATATTATATAATTTCTTAATATACTACACATGGGGTTCTATCATTATATAATTTTGATGTTATCTTGAATTTTATTTTTACTGTTGATCTTTGTTTTATGTTACATTATCTGGAGTCAAGGAAGCTAGGTTGGGTTTCAGTATTTTCTCTTGACTTGCTGTTGAAATTTTAGACCAGTTACTTATCTGTCTTGGACCTTAATTCCTTCATTTTCAAAGTGGAGAAAATAGCCTTATGTTTAAATATTTTCAAATGTTAATTTAATTTAAAAATGTATTTACTATCTATCCCACTATCTATCTCCTAAGAAAATGTATTAAAGTACTAGTGGAATACTTCATGCATTATAAGTCACGTAATAGATGCTACTGTTTAATTATCTTACCAAATCTCTAAACACACACAAACATTCACATTATTGTCAACCATGGCTGGTAAAGCAGAAATTATTTTTCATTATTTGAAAAGCATCAGTGGGTATGAAATGTGCTAATTTGAAAGAGTCAAAGTGCACTTGCATTTGTAAATAAATGATTTTATAATATTCACAGTGTGACCCTTCTACATACTGAGGAAACAAAATATCATTCACTTATGATCATGTGAAAATCACATTTTAATGAACCAAGCTAAATTATATTGAAGTGCATATCAGAAGACCCAATGTGAATAGCTTACATCCCCAATAAGAAACTTTATAGCCTTGTTTGGCTGCTATCACCAACATATTTGAAAAAGCCATGTGTTATCATATACTGTGCGAAAGAGACAGGAAGAAAAGCACTTTGAATTCCATCCACTTGCACCAATAAGCTTGAGAGGAATAAAAAAAAAAAAAGCATAAGAAGATGCCTTGTCTATTTCAGGATCCTACATATAAAAAGCCAATATAAGATTCAGTGAACAAATGCCTTGGAAAAATTCCAGTGTCATCAAAAACTCATTTTTCTCAAAATGTCTCCTTGCTACCCTTTATATTTCTGCACAAATTAATAAGCACAGACTCTTTGTCACAGTGCAGAGAATCCAAAAGTGCTTTTGTGGCTTATTTGGGCCACAATTACCTCAGCAGTTTACACAGGAAACCTGTCTCTCACCATCAGAACGATTTAGGCCTCCTGAAGAGCAGTTTAGAAAGGCAGGACAAAGAAACTCAGGGATCCAAGTCTCTCTTGCTGATGTCTTAAGTGCCCCAGACTTCCTTCTGAGAGGTTACCATTGAAATCCACATGCAGATGTTAACTTCCTGGGGATAACCATGGCCTTTGTCCTTACCTATCAGCCTGCTCAGCCAGGACTGAGCTCACCCAGAAAACAGGGCTGTGTCTCTAACATGCTCAAATTTACCAAAACAACATGGGGCTTTAGGAAGCTGGGCAGTGCAAAGAGCACAGCATTTGAATCCTAACTCCACCTTTTACCAGATACTAGGTTTTAGGCAAACCATTTAACCTTAGTTCCTCTTTTCTCCATCTGCAAAATTAGAAAAATACTACTTGTATCTCATTAAGCCACTGTGAAGATCGAATGAAGTAATGTGTGTACAATGCTTAGCACAATCCTTGGCCAATGAGAGGTAACCAGCAGACATCAGTTCACAAATGTATCCAGAACTTATGATTTCATATAACAATTTGTAATATATATATGTAGTAATATAAATTAAATATTTGATATGACATGGTTTAATTAAATAAGTTGTTATTGAGCAATGTTGTACATATTAAATTCATTCTTTTTAGGCCACTTAGATATTCCTTAGTTTCGTAGGATAGTACATTATCTTAAAGCCCATAATAAGTGTTCTTACAACAGTAAAATAAAATTTAAAAAGAAAAAGAAATCACTCTGCGTTATGGGGTTTAATCACTCTCATTTTTCACAGAGACAACTGCAAATGACTTTGGCCATAAAATGCTCTTTATTCTTTAAAATTCCAGTTACCTTCCTGAATTTGATACTTGTCTCCATTAGTGAAACTAGATGCTGATGAAACACTTTTTCTCTAAGTGAATTTAAATAAATTACTTCTAAATTGAAAAAAATAATGTTCTTTTCGAAGTACCAGAATGTCCCTGTGTTGTTTTCCCTAGTCAGTAGAATCTAACCTCCTAGTGATTTGTTTATGTAAGAAAGTTTATTCAAGAGAGGCAATGGGAAAAGAGCTTAGGACCTAGAGTTATAGACTCTAGACATGCATCCTGGCGCCACCACTTACAAACTGTTTTGCTTTGTTTTGTTTTGTTTTTTAGCAGCGTAGGGATAGTCATTTAACCTTTTGGAATCTCAACTTCCTCATCAGTAAAGTATAGATAAACAATTTTTTCCCTATTCATATATGATATTTATAAAATTAAATAGAATTGTTGAAAAGCATAAAGAATTGGAACCTGTTTTCTGAAAGAAGAGGAAAGATAAGTTTATAGGACAGAAAGTAATGATAAACTATTGCTAATGAGTACAAAATGCTGCAGGTGTATTTGGGTTGTATGTAAAGAACATCATTTTAATAAACATGATTACATACCATGAACACTGCCTCACAAACATTTTATTTTTCAGAAAGGGAGGAGTTTCTGCTCTATGGAACCACTTAAGGGAGAGACTGTGGAGAAAGGGGCTAGACTAAATGGTACCTTTGGGTCTTACTACCCTCATGGGTCTTTACATCACTTTCATGCTTCCTGCAGAAAGATAACAGAAAGCTCAGATAACCAATGTTCAGTCCAGCGCAAGTTGTATTTCACCTTTATCCAGATGACTTTACAGCATTTAAGTCAAATTGCTCTGTATTTCTTGGTCGTTTCCAAGAGTATTTAAGGATGAAAACAGAAATAAAGGTTATGGCTTCTCTTTTGACAAAGACTTCCTTCTCACATTATCATTGATCAGGTTGATTCTGTCTCTGAGCAATTGAAAGGCAGTAAAAGGTTATATCTTTAAGACTAGGAGCTCTGTTCAAGTGAATTTGTACATCATTGAAAAATGGCTATCCATATAAACTCAAACCTTTGCGACAGTGCAATAAAGTAAAGTACTTTTGGGCCTCAAAAGAATTATGCCAAGTTTCTGATTCTGTCTAAATTAATAAAAATAAGATTTTTAGGAACCTATCTGGTAACTGTAGATTAAATCAAGCAACTGCTTCACCTGAATAAAGCTTTGCAGAGTCTAATATTATGAAAGTGCTATCTTATTATGAAAGAGCTATCTTTATAAACACAGTACTTGCTCGGGATTCAAGGGATTTGGGTTTTAATGCCAGCTGCATCCAAAATGCCCAGTAAGCACATATGCATACATTTGTGGCTGGTAGCTTTTTTGTCAAAAGGGATTAATAATTACCTGCTCTACCATCCTTACTTTATGCATTATGGTATGAATATTGAATGCCAGTGTTTATAGAGTGCTTTGGTTTTCTGCAAAGTAATTTGGCAAAAACGTTCAGACGGAAAAAAAAAGGCTTCTAAGAAGTTTTATACGTATCAGATTTTCAAAAATGTGACTCGGCTTTAAAATGTATTAATGAATTTTATATTTTATGTGAACCCTAAAAATGCTTTTGCCAAGTATTTAGTACTCTGGAAGTTTAGATGTTTATGTTTAGAGTTTCTTAAAGCATTACTATATTTGTGTATGTTAGTCCTTTTTCAGTGGCTGAAAACCAGATAGACATTGCTTAGTGAATTAATTCTTATACGTGGCTTGCATTTTTACTTTTTGTTGATTCCAATCAACAAATGCGTATTGTGGAATGATGCAAACATGATATGCTTTGCCATTAAGGATCTTTTATCTAACCAAGGAGTGTATATAATAATTTGGCATGTGAAATCATTTTATTTGATAGATTCTAGTGTTAAAAGTATACAAGTATAAAATATAGTGCTCTCTCATGACTACCAAGTGATGTCAATCTGATTATGAAACTAAAGTTCTACAGAGCAACCGTGGTGCTCCCCTTTCCAAATGTCTGTGAGCCTTGAATCAGCATATGTTATGATGACTTATTTTCTTGAGCAGTTAATCAGTATTAAGTATAGTGAACTGTACTTGGGAATCTGATGTACCAGCAAGAGGTCGGGTATAAGCAGACTGCTGGTGTGAGCAAGCAGAGAATATGCCCCAGGAGAGGAAGGAACAAGACAGCAGTATTTTAATTTTTTAAATAAAAAATGGGGCAATAATAGAAAAGTGCTACCACATACACCTTATATCATTTAATCCTCACCTCTACTTACAGATGAGGAAACTGAGACTCAGGAAGGTCAACTGACTGATGCTGGGTAACCAAGCTACAAAGTGGTAAACCAAGAATTAGCCCATGTGTTCTGATTTAGAGTTACACGTTGTACATATTGGCAAGGTCCACAGATTCAGCGGTGCTCCTTCACACAATCCACTCCACCCCCTTTCTTAACCCCCAACTCCCAACTCCTATGGGGAGACATCCAGAGTTATCATACTCTCATGTTCCCTTATTAAAAGGCTTCTCACAGTGAGGACCTGACAAATTCATTTGCACCTAAGCATAATTGACTCACGGGGTTTAATGTGTTATTCCATTTTAGCGAAATAAACATTAAACCAGACAAATTAATCTCTGAATTTGACACAATAGAAAGCAGAGGCAAAGGGAAGTATTTTGGAGGATGAAAGGGCATTTTCCAGTCCCCTCAAGGTCTGGGACACAGATGATGGGCTGAATGTCCCAGGCGTGTAGTTGTGTTTGCAAACCTCTCACTCATTCACTGAATTTACCACCTACCTGTTCCATGCCCATGTTTCCTGCCCTCCTTCCTATTTCTCTGTGTACCTGGTTAAGGCCAGCCTCTCCCCTCTCCCCCTTAATAGGCTTTGCTCTTGCACTTGTCCCTGCTGTCTTCTGCGTCATCAGTTTTCCTTCCTACTTGATTATGTCTATCAGTCTATAGCTCTATGCTTTCAAAGGCCCTCTTTGACCCCATGAACCCCTCCATCTATTACCCTATATCTGTTCCCCTTTATAGCAGAACTCTCCAGAATAATAGTCTATATGTCTCTCTACACTTACTCTCCTCCAGGCCTTCTTTGAAAACTTCTAATCAAGTTTTCCCCTCACAACTCCACTAAGAGTGTTCTTACTGAGGTTATGGCATCCATGTGCCAAATCTAATGATCAATTAGCAATCCTCATCTTACTTAGCCCATCAGCAGCATATCATATAGTTGATTACTTCTTCTTTCTTGAAACGTTGCCTTCACTTGGCTTCCTGGATACTATAATCTCTCTCCTTCCTCAGAGGCTTTTCTTTCTCCATCTCCTCAGCTGGTTCTTCTCCCCAAATTCTAAACATTGGAATGTCCCCAGAGGAATGTGCCCTCTCTCTCTCTCTCTCTTTCTCTGTTTTGTCTACACCACTCCCTAGGCCAAGTATCTCAGACTCGTGACTGTAAATAATATCTGTACACTGATGATTCCAATTTGTATCTTTAGCCAGACTTCTGTGAACTCCAGACCTGTGTATCTATCCAACAGCCTTCTTGACAGCTAAACCTGAGAATGTCCAAAACTGACGTCATAATTTTCATCCCCGACACCCCACCCTTGTTGCAATCTGTTTCCCAGTCTTCTCCATCTTGGTAAAATGCAATTCCATTTTTCTAATTGTTCACGCCAGAAATCTTGGAGTCTTCCATGGCACCTGCTTTTTTCTGGTATTTCACATTCCAAATGCATCAACAAATTCTGTCAGCTCTGCCTTCATAATGTCTCCAGAATCTGACCACTTCTCATCACCACCACTGCCGCCGTTCTGATCCAGGTCGCCATTATCTCATACCTGGATTATTAAATTAACCTCTTACCTGACACTCCTGCTTTTCACCCTTTCCTCCTTACAGTGTATTCCCCATGCAGCTGCCACAGTGATTCTTTATAACATGTGAGCGATTGTGCCACTCCTCTATTCAGAATCCTTCAAGAGCAGCCCATGTCACTCAGAGTGTGGATTGACGTGTATGTGCCATACCTGCAAGGCCCTATTGGTTTCAGCTGATTAACTTCTAAAACTCCTTTCTCTCCCCACACCATTCCAGACACACTGATCTACTTGCTGGTCCTCAAACAAACAGTCTAGACAGCATCCCTTATCAAAGCCTCCGCCTTTTTTTGTTGTCAGAAAACAACATCCCCCAGATATCTGTATGGCCTTCTTCCTTTTTTCAGATCATTGCTTGAATTCATCTCATTGGAGAGGATCTTCCTGACCACCGAGATAAAAGCAATATAAAATAGCCTACCTCCTATCCTTAACTCTGTTTTGATTTCTTTACAGTACTTGTCCATACCTGATGTATAGCTCTACATCTTTGTCTGTATGTATATATCTACACGCACAACTATATTCATGTCCATATTTACATCATCTCTCTCTGCCTATCATCTATCTTACTGTCTGCCTTTTCCCACTAGAATATAAACTCCATAATGACAGAAACTTTGTCTATTTTGTTCATTGCTAAATCTCCTAAACTCATAACACAAGCTAGCACATAGTAGACAGTTAATACATATTTGTTGAATGAATGAATGAACGAATAAAAAATGAATTGGGCAGACTGTTTGCATACCTTCCAGGTTTAAGCACTGAGCCCCCAAGTTGATAGGAGAGAGAAATGTGAACAGATAATTTAAAGTACAATGAGAAATAATTACTAAATAATTATAGTGATAAATAAAATAGTAAAAGTAACTGCCCCTCAAAGAAGCAATTTTATATGCAAATATACATTTTTAAAATTAAAAAAATATTAAAATTTCACAGTAGATAAGTATGAGAGAGAGGAGAGAGAGATGCACAGGCATAAGGAAAATATATCGAACTTACAATGAAAAAACTTTAATTCCTATTCTGATTATATTGTTTACTAGTTGTATGATCTTAGGCAAATAAATAATCTAGTCTGTTCCTCCCATTATACCCACTATGCCATCAACTTTATTTCTGTGAAGTTTGAGTCAAATAATATGATGCATAATAGGCACTGAGTAGATATTATTTTTCTTTTCTCCTATATGCAGGACTTCAATTTACACTCACAGATTAGCCCTCTACAATCTGTCTTACTCCTCCGCCACGTTTCAGTGACTTTCTAAATTTCTGCCCCATTGACTTTCTTCTGTTTTCTTCCTACAAGACTTCTTGGCATCATGTGATATTATAATCAGCCTCACCAACCTGTCAAAGATTAATCAAACTTCTCTCCTTGTTTTAACATATACATATAAACTGGTGAGTCCTTTAGCTGTATTTCTAAGGGCAGAAAGTTGGATCAGTCTTCAGCATTATAGGACAGTAATACATGTATATTTCTTTAATTGGAAGTATGTTTCTTTGACTCACACTAGAACAGTGGTTGTTCCCATGTCACTAATATGTCATGAATCAGCAAGAGTGAAAAGGGTATTCATAGAGTAAATGCAGTGTGAATTGCACATAAGTTTAAATTACCATGACCAGTTTTTCCCCCATGCTACAACCAGGCTATTAAAAGAACAACAGCAACATGAGTATTTTTAGGACAGAGTATCAGAATTGTAAATGTCATTCGTAAGACACTATGTTGAAGAAAAAATATTAGAGGTCATTGTATTAGACTAAATTTTTAAAAATTTTTTATTTTATATTGGAGTATAGTTGATTAACAATGTTGTGTTATTTCAGGTGTACAGCAGAGTGATTCAGTTATACATATATATGTATCTATTCTTTTTCAGATTTTTTTTTCCATTTAGGTTGTTACATAATATTGAGTAGAGTTCCCTGTGCTATACGGTAGGTCCTTGTTTGTTGTCCATTTTAAGTATAGTAGTGTGTACATGTCAATCCTAAACTCCCTGACTATCCCTCCTCACCGACCCTTCCTCTCTGGTAACCATAAGTTGTTTAAGACTAATTTCTTTGAGGCCAGGTGCTATTTCTTTTTATTTTTTATTGGCAAAGGATTTTATTTTATTTTGTTTTCATTTCTAGTTTTATGGATGTATAATTGACATATACCATTTATAAAATGGTACAACATATGTACGCATATTAAAGTGTACAACATGTTGATTCTATATATGTATATGTTTCAAAATGACCACCACAATAATTTAGTCTTATTTACCTTACATGGTCTCTGGTAAGTAACTTTTGAACTGAATTTCTTAATTTTTTTTTCTAAGATGTCTGTATTTCTCTTTTTTTTTTTTTTTTTATTTTGCAGTACAGGGCCTCTCACTGTTATGGCCTCTCCTGCCGCGTAGCACAGGCTCCGGACGCGCAGGCCCAGCGGCCACGGCCCACAGGCCCAGCCGCTCCGCGGCACGTGAGATCCTCCTGGACCGGGGCATGAACCCGCGTCCCCTGCATCGGCAGGTGGACTCCCAACCACTATGCCACCAGGGAAGCCCCTGGGTGTCTGTATTTCTGTTGCATATGAGACACACTTAGTTTGGTCACTGTTTTACCACTGAGATATTGGCAAGGCAGAGGGTGATATAATAATGTAACATCCAAAATTATAGGGTGTGAGGAAACCTGCACAGACATTATTTGTCGAACAATTAGAATATTTCTAAAACATGAATGGATGTATAAAATGAAAGAACCCATTTTTTGTTTTTGATATAAAAACAGAATTTATATATGGTTTTCTAGGTTATGGTAGTTAAAACTTCTTCCTTCTAGGTACTCAAGAAACTTGTTAATTGAGACCTAGAATTTATAATTGTTTTCCTTTTTCTATTGTAATAATGACAAATATCAAGAGTTATGTCTTATCACTTTTTGCCCAGGTCCAAGTGCTGTTTCTTGAACTTCTATGCAAGATTTTTTATCCAAGTTTTTAGCAGTTGGGAGCTCTTAAGAGCTGTTTAATTTTCAACGAAAGACAGCCTTTTAGGAGTTTATGTTCTAAATATTTTCTGGTTCTGCAGTAGCATACATCAGACATAGTTATTGTGTTTGGATTGGGATTTTCATTTTTAACATGTTCTCAATTCTCTAGGCATTTATTGTTTCCATCTGGTTCTCATAAAAGATTTCACGTTTGTAATGCAGCTCAGGCGCTCGGAGAGCATCATTGTAATTCTATCCATGACTCTACTTTGATAGAGTAGATACGTTTTTAACTTTGCATTTTTTTGTTTTTGCTTTTATTTTCTTAAACAACATTTGATTTTAATGGTGCATTTCTCTTTGAAAACAATCATAGTTTGCACACCATGACAACGTACTTGCTCTCTACTTCCTTCTGTGCAGATCAAAGCTGTGAGGACAGGAGAAGTAACTACACTGTGAGTCCGGTACGAGGAAACTTAGCAGTCGTCACACCTCCTCTTCATTAAACAATCTGTTCTCAGTCATCACAGATGGAGGGGATATTTTCAAGGACTTGAACATTTTCTTGAAATAGCCCAACATCTAGGAATCCCCTTTCACTATGTTAAGTAGTAGGTTCTAGGGCACAGTTCAAGCAAATGTTCAAACTTCTAGCAGGGTCTTTTTTATTTAATTAGGTGCTCAGCACATGTTTGTGAATTTGTTTAATGAGTACTTATGTAGCCCTTATTACATGTCCGGTAATGTTCTAACAGCTTCAAAAATATTAAACCATTTAATCCTCATAGCAACTTTATGAATAAGGTATTATTAGTAAACCCAATTTAAGGATGAGGAAACAGGCAAAAAAGCAAAATGACCACTGCTAGCAAGTGGCAGAGCCAGAATTCAAACCTACGTGGTCAGGCCCGAGTCTGTGTTCTTAACTACTAAACTATGCTATGATTGTGTTCAGCAACAGATTTCTAAAAATCAAATATTGCTTCCCCAGAACTGAATTACACACTCTTCCTCCCTCAGTGCTATGCTTGACTTATAATCAGCACTGGATGAATTTTTATTTAATTAAGTGTTTAATTAAGAATGAGTGAAATAATGACTGAGTCTGACATACTTTGAAATATGCAGAACAAAAGGCAAATCACAATGGTACCCAGGGGAGAGGCTGCTCTTTTTTCAGAGATGCCGGTGGGTCCTAGTATCTAATAATAACCCATATTTAAGGCCCTGATACTCCTAGGATGATGCTTTGCATCATGGATTTCCAAATCTGAGAGAATTTGTCTGCGTTTCACTCATCGCTACTTACTGATACAATTTTTAAAAATTAATTGTGGTATGGGCTTCCCTGGTGGCGCAGTGGTTGAGAGTCCACCTGCCGAAGCAGGGGACATGGGTTCGTGCCCCGGTCCAGGAAGATCCCACATGCCACGGAGCGGCTGGGCCTGTGAGCCATGGCCGCTAAGCCTCCACGTCTGGAGCCTGTGCTCTGCAATAGGAGAGGCCACAACAGTGAGAGGCCCGCATGCTGCAAAAAAAAAAAAAAAAAAATTAATTGTGGTAAAATACACATAACATAAAATTTACTGTCTAAAGTATTTCTAAGTATATAGTTCAGTAGTGTTAACAGCATTCGTATTATTTTGCAACCAATTTCCAGAACACATTCATTTTGCAAAACTGAAACTTTATACCCATTAAACAACAACTCCCCATTCTCCCTTCTAGCCTTTGGAAACCACCGTATTTTATCTATTCATTCACCTATGAACCTTTTGGTCTCATACTTCCACTGATTGGCTATTGCAAATAATGCTGCTATGAACATGGGTATACAAATCTCTTTGAGACCCTGCTTTCAATTCTTTGAGGTATATGCCCGGAAGTAGAATTGCTAGATCATATGCTAATTCCATTTTTAATTCTTTGAAGAAACATCATAGTGGTTGTTTTCCCTAATGGCTGCACCATTTTACATTCCCACCAACAATGCACAAGTGTTCCAGTTTTTCCACATCCTTGCCAACACTTGTTATTTTCTGTTTTTTTTTTGACAGTAGTTGCCCTACTGAGTATAAGATGTATCTAATATCTCATTGTAGTTTTGATTTGCATTTACATAATAGTGACATTGAGCATCTTTTCATGTGTTCATTGGCCATTTTTATATCTTCTTGGAGAAATGTATATTCAAGTCTTTTACCCATTTTTTTAAAACTAGGGGCTAATTTTTAAAATATTTATTTATTTTTTGGATAAGTAAATAAATATTATTGGGTCTTCGTTGCTGCTTGCAGGCTTTCTCTAGTTGTGGCGAGTGGAGGGCTACTCTTTGTTGCAATGTGCGGGCTTCTCATTGCGGTGGCTTCTCTTGCTGCAGACCAGGGCCTCTAGGTGCATGGGCTTCAGTAGTTGTGGTGCACAGGCTCAGTAGTTGTGGTGCACAGGCTCAGTAATTGTGGCACACGGGCTTAGATGCTCCGTGGCATGTCGGATCTTCCTGGACCAGGGCTTGAACCTGTGTCCCCAGCTTTGGCAGGTGGATTCTTAACCACTGTACCACCAGGGAAGTCCCTTTTACCCATTTTTTAATTGAGTTGTTTTTTTGTTGTTGTTGAACTCTTTCTATATTCTGGGTATTAACTCCTTATCTGATATAGGATTTGCAAATATTTTCTCCCATTTTATAGGTTGCCTTTTCACTCTGTTGGGTGTATCTTTTGATGCACAGAAGTTTTATTTTTTTATGTAGTCTAATTTTACTTTTGTTGCCTGTGCTTTTGGTGTCATAGCTAAGAAATCATTGCCAAATCTAAAGCCATAAAGCTTTTCTCCTATGTTTCCTTCTAGGAGTTTTATAGTCATAGCTCTTATGCTTAGGTCTTTGATTCACTTTGAGTTAACTTTTGTGTAGGGTGTAAGGTAAAGGTCCAACTTCATTCTTTTACATGTGAATGTTTAGTTTTCCCAGCATTGTTTGTCAAAAAGACTGCTACAAGTTTAAGTGAAATGCAAGCCACATAGCTGTAAACCTGTAGTTCTTCTCATACTTTGGTCCAAACTACAGTGGATTTAGAAGGAATTATTTCTAGAGTTCTCAACTGAGGCAATTTTATCCCCCTGGGGACATTTAGCAATGTCTGGAGATTTTTTTGGTCATCATATCTTGGTGTGGGAATGGGGGGTGGTTGCTAATTATATCTAGTGAGTGGCAGTCAGAGAAGCTGCTAAACATACTACAGTGCACAGAACACATTTCTACAACAAGGAATTATCGGGCCTCAGATGTCATTAGTGCTGAGGTTGAGACACTCTGGCCTAGTGGATTGTGAGAAAGGGATCCAGAAAATTGGGTAGTCCTCTCTTATGTCATTTGAAGGCTTGACAATGGTGACTGCAGAGGTGACTGCCTAGGGGACCAATTTTATGGCTCGGTGGTTTATAAAAAGACCTGAATTTCATATATATCTAGTTCGATTTTAACAATGGAATACTATTTTGCACTTTATTTTTCCCTTCAAGATTGTTCTTTGTCACTTTCTGTCACCATGACTTTGCTCATTTGTACATTAATTTTCCCTTTTTGGCCAGAAAGCAAATGAATATTTGTAGGGTTAATCATAGAGTTTGGGGTGCCATTCAATTGTATAATGGCCAAAGATTACAGGCGGGCCTACAGCTTGTTTTGGCCCAGTTACTTCTCTTATTTCTGAGTTACTTTTGGGAGAAAAATGCCCAAAGGACAATATAAGTTAGAAGTAAGTTACTTTATAATAACTAGGATTTGTATCTAAAATTCCACAGTTTATCTCCATGCCAAGCTGAACTGGAGCACATGGCTTCTGCCTAAGGTAATTTTATATTTGGTCAAGGAAACTTCATTGAGCAGATCATGACTGAGCTGAGATCTGACTGGCTAAAAGTCTCTACGCATGAGAAAATTTGGCAAAAGAGCATTTCCATCAGAAAGAACAGAAAAGGCTTTCAGGTGGGAACATGCTTGGTGCGTTTAAGAACTAGAAATAAGGCCAGTGAGGCTGATGATATAAGGAAGTGAGGATGACAGCAGTGTGATATAACAGAGATCAAATTAATATTTCCTCGTCCAGAGGCAAAGAGAGGAAAGGGTTGGGCAGAGCATCCCCTGTGATAGGGAAAATGGCTGGGAGCTCCTCTCAACTTTGGAGACCTGTAGTTTGGCAAGTATGTCAGGAATTGGTTTTATATTGTATGGTTGGTTCATATTATTCATTACTCTTAAGATATCCATGCATTCATTTATCAGAAATTACCAAGCACTTGCTATATTCCAGGTGCTGTTCTATAACTAGGCATTGGAGAAACTGAGATAAACAATGCAAAATGCTTATGTTGAGAAGTTCTTGTCTGTTTGTGGGTAGGCAGTTTGTTGACTGATTGTTGACTGCGTGACCTGGGGTAGGTTAACTTCTCTGTGTCTGAGTATCTTTATCTATAAAATGAGGAGCTTATTGTAGCTACCCTATGGAGCTGCTGTAAGGATGAAGTAAGTTAACACCTTGAAGACATTTTAAATGATGTCTGACACAAAACAATCCCTCGGTACCTATTAACTACTATTATTGTTGTGATTATTTTACAGAACAGCAGAAAGGGATGAATTAATTCAGTTCCAAAGGTTAGGAAAGTTTAAAAGAAAAAGTGAAGTTTGAGTTCATTCATTCACTTTTATATTTATTTAATAAATATGTATTGAATACCTACTGTCCCCCAGACACTATTTTTCTGTTTTTCCACATACTCCTATTTTATTGCCTGTATTACCTTTGCCATCATTATTCGACTGTCATACTTTAACATCTGCATCATTCTCTTCAATGTACCCTCCTTCAGCGGAGGGAAGAATATAGATATTAGAGACATAAATTACACAAATAATTTTTAGGTAAAATTGTGAACTGTGATATCAAGTATAATGCAGTCAGTGAGAGGAAAAATGCCAAGAGAATCTAAAAGGGATAAAAGATGAAATGTCTTAGCTAAGTGACACAATACAAGAGAGATAAGAAATACAAGATAACATAAGAAGAAATGGAATAATCAAGCATATTCCACTATATATTTATCCAGCCAATATCAATTGAGAGCCCACTGTGTGCTGAAGCAGAATACAAATGTGTATGATAATAATGAAAATGTGATATAGATTGTGATCTAAGGATAAAATGGTATAAGATGTAACAGTTATATAATTTCATATTTTATAATGATGAAACTACCTATAAAATTGAAAACGCCATTTTTTGTTGCTTTGGGGAGTAATTATATTCTTAAATTAATGGTAGGAGTTCTTATTTTCACATTCAGATGCATCCAGATGTTATGACATATAGTGTTGATGACCTGGTTAAAACTGGCAAAAACTTTCAGTGTCATTGATGGGGGCTAGTAGTTGCTGCACATTTTATTTTGATATTATTGAAGTGACAACTAAATGTATTAGTGCTTTTCCTAGCCTAGAAATCATTAATTAAGGAACTGAAGCCTAATTTATTTAAAAAGCAATTTTTAGAAAAAGTTTATAATTCACAGAGTTATTTAAATGTCCCATGCAAATTTATAGGATGCTCCAGCAGCATACTTTAGAAATTATCCAGCAGCATTTTATTGCTCCAGCAATATTTTAGAAAATTATTTTCAATATATTTCATCCTTTGTGCAATCTTTTGCAAATCAGTAATGCATAGGAGTTTCTTTGCATCGAGAAACACAGTTAGATATTTACACATGTAACCATACTCTTTTGTTCTTTTATTCTACTATATAGCACTAACCTAAATCTAAGCTGGAAGTCTGTCCAGATCTGGTTTGGAGGGCTAGTTAGACAATACACTCAGAGAGTTGCAGAAGCTAAGTGTACTTCTCTGGTTCACTTGTAGGCATCACTCAAGCCCTGGGTTTGGCTTCTTAAGTTTAGGTCAGCCAAACAAGAATCCACTGTGTGGTCACTCATGACTGAGGCCTGCGCTAGACTGTATACATAGAAGTCAAAGAAAAATTAGGTATTCGTTATCAACAAGAGTTATTGATACACAGAGGCACAATTTCTCTTTTAAGAATTTTCATTAATGTTGGGAGACTAGATATATACATTTTTTAAATGCCCATTGGAAATTTGGTCAGGAAATTTTGCTGCTGGCCAACAGTGTAGATAGTCAGGCCAGTTGCAAAAACATGTCGTAATTAAGTTAGGATAATAGGCGCATTATAGCATTTTGCTAGGTACAGTAGGATTCAGATTAAGGCAGGTGTCTGGCATTATAATAGTGGGAGTCACATAAATAAGTATATAAGTAAACGAGTAAGTAAGTAAATAAACAGTGTCACCTAAAGAACACAGAGAAGCAGAACTCTTACCATTGGGTGGGTAGACTGAGTAGCTCTAGTCCTTTGGTACCTTGGAGAGCTCTCGATAACCTGTAACTGATTTTGCTTAAGGTCCTACTGAGGCTTTTTGTCCTCCTAGGCTTAGGCCTACCTAAGGTTTATCATTGTGGTGGCACTGAAAGTTAGTTACTACAGCTGTACTCCAGTTAGCTGTGATTAAACTGCATGGTGCCAGGATATCATCTTCATCCTGTTAAACCTTTTGGCCCTCTCACTAGACCATGGGCAGTATTTTGGGGTTCCTCAAGGTTCCTATGTACTGAGGAGGACAAATAAGCTTATCATGGGTTCACAATGTTGGCATGCTTTCTCTCCAGGGGAAGGATCCTGTTTTTGGCTCAGACAGCAGAAGTGTTGCCAAGGACAAGGAGGCATATGCTCAGTTCCAATTAGTGGTGGAGACAATAAACACTCTACATAAGAGTTCAGAAAAGGAAGTTGTTACTAAGAGCTATAGAACCTTTGAAAGACTCCACACAATAACTGGCCCTGTAGTAATGAAAGAGTTCAGACATCTGGGAAAAGGGAGAGGGACTTCCAGGTGGAGAAAATGGTTAACATTAACATTCCATGGATTTCTGGGGAAGATAATTACAAGACAAAGTCTTTATCTGTAAATAACCCACAATCCACCTGAGGAAGAAAAGAAACATGCAGGCCTGAACCAACATTAGAATAATTACCAGTTATGTAGTAAAAGAATAAAGAGGTAGAGTATAAACTTAATAATGATGCTTAAGAGATAAAGTCTTAAGAATAAAGGATCAGTGTGGAGAGGGCTAATTAGGGCAGTGTTATAGAGATTGGTCTTCTGAACTGAGTTACTATTTTCTGTTTCTTATATTAGTACTTCATAAAGTTATGTTGTGTTTATTTACCTGGAGAATTGACCTCAGGAAGAAATGCTTGTGAAATAAAGGAAAAAACTCTTGTATTCAGGAAGATCTCAGTTATACGTATTTGATCATTACTTCTGTGGGTTATTTAGGCCTGAGTTCATTTTCTAGCTCTTGTACTGCTTCTCCACTAGTGCTTGTGCTTCTGTATGCCTCTTGGCTCTTTGATTCTCCACTCTGAGAGACTCTCCATGCAAGTCTCTTCCATTAACTTGGAGTAGAACTGCTTGTCCTTACAAAGCATTCTAGAGACTAGAGAAATAATCATTAATAGGTACAAACAATAGAAAAACATTACTTTCAATAGTATTCTATTAGCTCTTTTACCAAGGCATTTTCAGCATGTCTCTAGAAATTATAAGTCTAGCATCAATATACCTTGGAGTTGGAAGTACTTCAGAGGTTGCCTCATTTACTCCTTACCCAATCAAGTAGCCACTCAACCTGCATCACATCTCTGGCAGCTGGTCACCAGGCTCTGTGTGAATGTTTTCAAAGATGGGAGGCTCACTACCTAAGGAAGCCATTCCACTGTTGACTAACTTTAACACTTGGAAAGACCTTGAATTAAGCTAGCATCTGTATCTAAGACTTTAAGTCTATTTTTCTAATTTCTTTCTAGCGAAGCTACACCAAACTAGGTCAGTTCATACATTTATTCATCAAAATTTATCAGGCACATAATGTGTGCAAGGAATTTTCTAGACCCACAAATGTTGAAATTATGAATAAGGATATAACGTTTTTCCTGGTAAGAAGACAGATTTTTAATAAATGTTTCTTATATCAGTAGATGGATGGATAGATAAATAAATTATAATGATTTCTCTTTTTCACTATGAAATAATAAACTGTATGTAAAGTTGACCTATTTCTTGATAAATGAAGAATGTGAAATGGAGCATATTAATATCCTCTAGAAGGATATTATTATTTATGTATTTTTATTGCATAGTATAAAAAATTCAGGCAAATTCAATATATATGTATTTATTTTAATACATATAAAAATTATAAATATGAAATACAGGGCTAAATTATTATGTATGTATACTAAGTAGACATATTTTAAAATATTTTATACAAATATATATATATATATAAACAGTTTATTCCCATATCTCAATATCTCAGTAAAATGACTTCCATGTCCCACTTTGAAGACCATGTGTGTGATAGAGAGTTAAGACTAATAGCCTTATTGGCTCTTCAAATTTGTAGCCTCTCAACCAGCATTTCAGTTGTCCATTACATCTTTATTCTTTTTAATAGGAGTCCAGTGATTGAAATATGGCAGCATTTAAGATTTGGTTCAAGGACGTATTAGAACTTACTAAGTTTTAAAAAATTGGCTTTGAGAGAATATTAAGAGAGTTAGGGTATTTTAAGGAAGGCTATGATAGAAATAATGTCTGAAAAACAAACAATTTATAACAAAGCTGCATACTTTTAATATAGAAGTACTACAGAAAAAACCCTACTATAGCAGTGCATAAAAAGGAGTAAAAGTTTGAAACAATGCCTAAGAAGCTAATATCTTGATTTCCTCAGGGGCCTAATAAACCATTTGGAGTACCACATATAGTAGAAATCTAGGATTTTATTAAAGATAGATATTTTCAAAGAACACAATTGTACCAAGATGAAATGTAAGTACAATGAAAGGGGAAAAAAAAGAGAAGAATACCTTTCCACCCTTCATCCCTACTATCTGCTATGCCAGCTTAACCTACCACACTACAAATTTAACAGGCTTGAAATAATTTGAACTAATTTCTTCCCAGACTGATGCTTTCATGAGTTTCCTAGTTTGGTTTATGGTATCACACCCTCTAAATCTCCCAGGCTGCAAATTTTAAACTCAACCTCCTCTCCCCCATTTCACAACTAATTAGTTACCAAACTCTGGTTCTCTGTTTGCAAATCCAGCAAGCAAATTATTTTATCTCCTTAGGTACAGTAAACACTTAGATCTTTACCAACCATAGAAGTTTTATTTTCGTTGTGAGTGCTGGAAAATTTCACAGTATTAAATGTCAAGCTTAGGATGGCAAATAGATTTAGACTAGCAATTTTATTCTTAGTTTCAGTTTTGAAGAATCTAGTTGAATATATGTTTCAGAATATAAACACTAATGATATACTTTTTTTTTCTGGCTGATGAACTGTTTTATTGTTTTCACTGTCCTTTTTAGTTAGTTAGGGTTACAACCCTGAAAAAGAATTTTAAATATCAATAGCATTTGGTCATTATTGCTTTATAAGATAAGATGTGAATACAAGTTTAGTTTTTTACTTATACAAACCTAGAAAATGCCCTTGAAGTATCAATGATAGGTTTTTTTTTCCTCAAGAGTTTAACCTGTACAGTAGAAAGGGCCATGGATATGATCAAAACTCATGGCTATACTTTCTGCTTTGCCCTAACTGGCTTTGGACCTTGGGTAAATAATTAGTCTCAGTCAGAATAGAGCTTGGACTTGATGATGTCAATGATTCCTTTCTAGATCTAGATAACACTGTGTCTCATGTCCTCTATTATCCCCATGTCACCCTAATTAGTAGAGGTCTATAGGATGGCAGCATGGCTTCAAGATTAAGCTCTCAGGCTTTGGAGTCAGGAAGTTTGGGTATACATCCCAGTTCTGTTAGCTCTGATACCGGGGAAAAGGTACTTAATTTCTCTATGTCTTTGTTTCCTGCTCTGGAAAATGGGGTTAATAATAGCACTTAATTCATATGACTGTTGTGAGAATATCACAAGTGAATATATATTAAAAGTGCTTAGGACCCTGATTAGCAAATAAAAACTACTATTTGTTTGCTATTATTCATATTTTTATAAGGCACTCAGTGTAGTTTTTGGCATGTAGTGGGTACTCAGTAAAGTGCTGGCTGTTATTCTTATTGCCAGAAACTCCATTCCAATTTCTGTAAGCAGTATTTCAGACTTTAGCCACACAGAAAAACAGATGAGAATATATCCTCTTAACACAAATATGCGTTCTTTACTTCAAAGAAACCAACAAAATAAGCTGGGCAAATGGCCTTGTGAGGGAGGATGTACACTTCACCTTGTAATGCCATGACATATGCCTGGAAAGGACTACTTATACAGTACATGACTGAGTAAACTTGCTCTTTCTCTTTCCCACTTGCAAACCAAGATTTGCTTTGAGTAATACTATCAGTTTGTTGCCCAGTGTTACTGTGAAAATGCATATCTATATTTGTGACCCTTATTTTACCTGTTATCTTTATGCACTTTTTTAAAGTATTGTAATCCAGTAAAATTTGAAACTGTATGACTATACAGGAAGATTGCTCTAAGCTGGTAGAATGTAATTTTATACAAGAGAGTTTGAGTAGAAACATTTTGAGATAAATATGATTCACATTACAAATATTTTAGAGAAAATATTTTTCCAATTTACCATTGTTAAAAATGTTTTAGATTAGAAGATAAAGAGTCGTTGACTCTTCTTTCTTAAGCAGTGACAATCCCAATATCTATTTATATATGATATTTATGAATGATACTTTTACTTTTTAGGATAATTACAAGTCATGCTACTGTAATAGAACTGTGGACAAAATTTCTTCTTAATTGTAATCATCATAACATAATGAAATCATTTCCTTACATCTGGACATAAAATCATGAAATATTTTGACTCTTAAGTTTATGATATTTTTGTTTTATAATCTTAACTTTGAAATGACCTGTATTTAATTTTTCATCCAGTGTACATAATGATAAATTATATTTGCTTGATGTACAAAAGTATTTTCAACTGGTATTCTGTTTTTTTCTTTTTGCTCACCAGAAATTATTAATCCTAATTTCAGAAAATTCAGAGAAACTAAGTGACATAGTCAAATGTAGTGACGAAATTAGTATTTAAATCTGGGCTTCTGATAGCAAATACTGCATTTTGGGGTATTTAAATAAATCAACTAAAATGGTTGATTAGAGAATCATAGATGAGGCTATAAACTCTTTTGCCATGGATTAATGCAATAGGAATTAATAACACTTCTTTTATCTGGCATTCCTTTACAGAGAAGGGCAATGGAAATGGGGGTGGGGCAAGGAGACATGGTCAAAGAGGGAAATGGTTTCATGGTCAATAAGTGTGGTTTAGCCAGGAGGAAAGCCATCCCCACTGGTGAAAATTTGATGCAGTACACCCAAAACAAAAAATCAAATTCATATTTTTTTAAATGACAAAATTTTGGAATCGATAATGTAGAAGAAAAATAAAATATTTCAGTGACTCGTATATTTACTTTTATGTGTGTGTCTGTGTCTGTGTGTGTGTTTGTGTGTTTGCCTATTATTCCAGAATTGGGCACAGCCTGCAAGTAAATTAGAGAGCACTTGTTTTCATTTTTAATTATTGATCAGCTGCCTGTAAGATTCATTTTCTATTAATGCGGAGGTGGAATTGTGTTTTTCCTTTCTCTTTAGTTCTTGATGAACCCCATATGGTTCTGGCACTCGCTGCTCTTCAATAATTCATGCTTATCATTGAAAAAATTCAAGTTTAAAATATCTAGATCAATGGTTCTCAAAGTTTTTCTTTGTTTCCTATTAGCAGTAAAAATAGTTCTTCAAGTTAAATTATAATCTGGACTAAAGCTTTTAAAACTTATTTAAGCAGAGTTGCTTGGTTTGCATTTGAGAAGGACTATTATTCCATGGTCCCCTCAACTTTCTATCTGTCTGTGGTGGCCCCAGAGGTGGCTCCTTTAAAGCCTGGGGCTTCCCTTGAACAGAATTCGAAATTTATTGAAGTAGATGATAAAATGATTAGTTAGATAGAACGTAGCTCTGGCCCATGGCTGAGACAGACCAGATCTAAATGTAAACTATGATCATACCCCCAACTGGCCTTATTACTTGGGCAAGTAGTACAATTTTTCTAAATGTTGTTACCTCCTCAGTAAAAATGGGGATAAAATGGTGACCACCTCATAAAACTGTTCTGAGAATTGAAGTAATACATATAAGATGCTTGGCACTTATTATTACTGATGTCAATATTTAATAATCTCTTCTAAGACTTTCTGTACAGTGTTACAGTGTTGGCAGTATAATGAAGTGGTAGAGATAATACTGCTCACAGTAATTATGGCTTTCTTGATGAGAGACCTGAATCTTTCAATTACAATACTGAGACACTACAGTTTATGCTTTTTTTTTTTTTCAACTCTAAGATTTGTGTAAAGACATACGTAAAATGCACCCACTTTGAATGATCAACTGTAAAGTATCCTTTAAGGTACTGAACTGGTGAAAATCCTTAGGATATGGTCTAATTTTCTTTGATGGTATGTACAAACAGTTAAAATAATTTCATAAGGGCAAGGTGGCATACCTCATCTTTCCATGTGCAAATAGACTCTCAGTTCCATTCAGGGTAGGGTCTCTAAAATAGAGGTTGATATGCCGTGGTATCATTATTCAGTTCTTAATAAGCAATCCATTTTGCTTTCTGCCGTCCCTCCCTCCCTTTCTTCTCCCCTTCCCTTACTTCTATTCTGTGCACACACTGTGTTTTAATTATGAAATAAAAAATAAAAGGGGTGTCACAACCTAAGAGGGTGGTGGCTGTCCAAAAATAATTGAGCCTTCTATTCTTAGATGTCACTCTAATCTCAACACTATGCAACTGAAATTTTCAGCAAAAGCATCGGGTGAGAACTCTCTAGGAGAAGGCATCCTACAAGGCAATATAGGCAGAGTGGAGCAGTGAACACTTTGCACCCACCAGACCATCTTGCTTCCCATGGTTTCTACCACCTAGTACCTGACCCAGGCTCTCCTTGCTCATCCTTCCTCACTGCTCACTGGCTTCTTTGAGAGGGGCACTTAGCTTCAAGAGAGTAGTGCCTATTCACCACTGAATCCGAGGACTAATGCATACTATTCTCCAATTTACTGAATGCATTAAGAGATCTCTTCTTTTAAAATATACATGCCTCTGAGAAGTAGTATACAGGCATACCTTGGCGATATTGCAGGCTGGGTTCCAGACTACCACAACAAAGCAAATATGGCAATAAAGCTGGTCACAGGAATGTTTTGGTTTCTCAGTGCATATAAAAGTCATGTTTATATTTACTGTAGTCTATTAAGTGTGCAATAGCATTGCGTCTGAAGAACAATGTATGTACCTGAATTAAAAATACTTTGTAGCTAAAAAATGCTAACCATCTTCTAAGCCTTCAGCGAGTCATAATCTTTTTGCCAGTGGAGGGTCTTGCCTCGATGTCGATGGCTGCTGACTGATCAGGGTGGTGGTTGCTGAAGATTGGGGTGGCCGTGACAATTTCTTAAGATAAGACACTGAAGTTTCCCACGTTGAGCGACTCTTCCTTTCAAGAAGTGATTTCTCAGTAGCATGCAGTGCTTTTTCATAGCATTTTACCCACAGTAGAAATTTTTTCAAAATTGGAATCAACCCTCTCAGGCCCTGTGGTTGCTTAATCAATTAAGTTTATGTAATATTCTGAATCATTTTTTTCCTCTAAATTCTCAGTACTTCTTCTACTAAAGTCCTGAACCTTTCAAAATCATACATGAGGGTTGGAATCAGCTTCTTCCAAACTCCTGTTAATGTTGATGTTTGACCTCTTTCCATGAATCATGAATGTTCCTAATGGCCTCTAGAATGGGGAATCCTTTCCAGAAGCTTTTCAATTTACTTTGTCCTGATCCATCAGAGGAATCACTATCTTATGTAACTATGGCTTTACAAAATGTATTTCTTAAATAATAAGACTTGAAAATCAAAATTATTCCTTGATACATGGGCTACGGAACAGCACTTGCTGCTTCACCTTGAGCTTTTATGTTATAGAGACAGTTCCTTTCCTTAAAACTCATGGACTAACCTCTGCTAGCTTCAAACTTTTCTTCTGCGGTTTCCTCACCTCTCTCAGCTTTCATAGAATTGAAGAGAGTTAGGGCCTTGCTTGGGTTAGGCTTTGACTTAAAAGGGAATGTTGTAGCTGGCTTGATCCAAACCACTGAAACTTCCTTCGTATCAGTAATAAGGCTGCTTAGCTTTCTTGTCATTTGTGTGTTCACTGGCTTAGCACTTTTAATCTCCATCAAGAACTTTTCCTTTGCACTCACAGCTTGGCTAACTGGTACAAGAGACCTAGATTTCAGCCTGTCAGCTTTGAACATGCCTTCCACACTCAGTTTGATCATTTCTAGTTTTTGATTTAAAGTAGGAGATGTTTGACTCTTTCTTTCACTTGAACACTTAGAGGTCATTGTAGGGTTATTAGTTGGCCTAATTACAATATTATTGTGTCTCTGGGAATAGGGAGGAGAGGGAGAGAGATGGGGGAACAGCCGGTCTTTGGAGTAGTCAGACGGAACACACATGTTTATCTATTATGTTCGCTGTCTTGTATGGGACTGGATCGTGGCTCCGCAAAACAATTATGATAGTAACATCAAGGATCACTGATCACAGATCACCATAATAAATAAAATAATAATGAACAAGTTTGAAATACTGCGAGAATAACCAAAATGTGACACAGAGACACGAATGGAGCAAATGCTGTTGAGAAATGGCACTGACAGACTTGCTCAAGGCAGGGTTGCCACAAACCTTCCACTTGTAAAAAGCACAATATCTGTGAAGCTCAATAAAAAGAAATGCAATAAAACTAGGTATACCTGTACTTGAGGGTACACTTTGCTTTTTAGTTAGAACTTTAGGTGGAATATGTTAGCAGCCAGCTGAAAGCAAGACAAACCCAGGAAAGATGCCAGAAAGCCAGTAGATGTGCCAAACAGGAGAAGACAAAAGCACCAAACCTGAAAAAATGGGAGGGGCAGGAAAGGAGGCCGAAAGTAAATTTCCTATTTTTTTTTTTTTTGTAATTTTGCCTTAAGCTTTCCATTCAAATCATCTTGTGCTTCTTGGACTAGCTATTAATATTAGACTTTTAATTAGCATTTCAAAGAGATAGAGACAATGGATGATGATTCTGTGAATCACCGGCTTTGATGAATGACAGCTTGACTAACCCAGTGACACAGGTCCCAGCCCACCCCTACGCTGCACTTCTCAGAATTCTCTCCCCTAACCTTGATCTTTCTGTGCTTCTCTGTCATTGTATTTTATCAGACTCTTTTTGCCTCTTCTACTGAATCCTCTGTTTTCCTAATCTTTCTATCTCTTTGTTTCTGTAGTTCTTCCCCACCACTATCTTTGTGAATTAGCTTTTTCTCTCCTTTTTTTTCCCTTTAAGTGGTTTCCATACCCTTAACTCCTATGTGTATGTTGAATTGTATGTTGAACATATTAACTGTAGTCACTTCGTAAAGATTTACAACCTCGAGTTTTCTCCCTAAATAACGAGTTGAAAGCTTTAAATTTCATGTTTTAAAAGAGAGAAAAAGAGTTTTTTTGCTATGTAATCAACTCCTCCTTTGGACTCTAGGTCAGAATGTTTCAGTAGAAAAAGAGTCATCAGCCCTAATTTAAGCTATTATTTTAATGTTATTAGACAATAAATTTAATTTATACATGGTATCGTGGAATATTGCTGGGTTGCCTGGTCCTCTAGTTATATCCTACATAGTTTTATGAATTGGCTTAACTACAGAAAATATTCTCTGAAATATATACCAAACATTAAAAGGCTATAAAAGGGGAGAAAGCATTCAGACACTGAACAATTCTGTACAAACCTCTGCCTGTAAATCTGTTGAACTCACTCACCACCTTTGTTCTTTTTCCTTCTATGTTTTGAGAGACCCTTACTTTTCTGTTCAAACGCTTAGCATTTCTAGGAACTCCTGCTGCATGTGCTGAATCTTAGAAGTAACCATATTTCCTTTTTATTTCTACCTCTATTCAGTTCCATCTGCTCTAGCTTTCCCCCTCTGGTCCTAAAGTTTTGATATTACTGTCCACTTTCTCGCAGAAGCCCCTCAACTGGACTGGCATTGTTATTTCTGTTTCCTAAAGCATTCACTCCCTCTACTTGATAGAATTGAGGTAGGGGATTACTTAAACCTTTTCACTTTCAGGTCACCATCCTACTTCTTCTCTGGTATCTTCTCTCTGCTGGAGAGGAGCTTCTCAATCTATCCGAGTCCTTTAGGGCCCTCTTTGCAGCTTAGTCTTCTAATACTTCCTTGTATTATACTGTTATTCTATGTAGTTTGGATCATTTCCTGGTGTCAGCTGCAAAAATGGGCTAAACTATAATTCAAATTTTAGTTTGATTAAAGACTGTCATCATTTTCAACACTAAAAATATTTTTTTAAATTTTGGGTTACAGTAAAAATTATTTATGGAGGGTAATTTTATCATTGGGTGAAAGATTATGAATCAGAAAAATGTTACTGGAAAGAGAATAAGACATGTTGATGCTGCCTTATTCACCTTATGTCTAAGTTGTATGATAAATCAGAAACAGAAGAGATCAATAAAATCGAAGGCTTTATTAAGCTTTTCCTAGAAATTTGAAGGATTTACACAATTTGAATAGAGAAAAATTAGGGAGGATCTTTCAGGAGCTCAGAACCGCAAGAGTAACAGGGCTTTAGGTGGTGGAATAAAATTGGTACATGTTGGTATGGTACACACCTAGAGCGAGATGTGTACAGTGGGCAGGATTCATTGATTCAGTCAGTCACACATTTAAAATATTATCTAGTTGCTCTTACCTCGTGCCCCATCATTATACTAGGTTTTGGAGTTTCAGTGGTAATTAAAAACAGGTAACATAAAATATACTCCTATATAGCCATTAATTGAATAATTGCATAAGAATTTAATTGTAAACCATGTAGTATACGTTTTGCAGGGAAAGAACTTGAAGTCGTAAAAGTATACAGCTGAGGGTCTTGATATCTAGAGTGTGGGATCAGAGAATTCCACGATGAAGGGACATTGACTTAAGATTTAAAGTGGGGTGAAGAGAAAATTCTTTTTGTTTTGCTTTAAGATTGGCAACCCACTCTAGGGAATGGTTGAAAATATGGAGGAAAGGAAGATGTCTGTGAAGTATCCAAAATGGTAAAAGTAGGATATGAAGTTGCAGGATTTTAGATGACGTTTCACAATTTAAAATTTCCCATTTTTAAAATGGGAAAAATAGTTGAGATTGTTTAGCAAATAGGCTCTTGAGCAGGGAGTGAACTGGTGAAGGCATTGCTTTAAGAATCTGGTGGCAGTAGATTGTTGAATGATTGGAGTAGGAAAAGGTCAGTTGGAAGATTGCTGCATATGAGCAGGTATGGAGTAATAAGGTCATGAATCAAGAGAGCTTAATGTCCATGTGAAAAATATCCGGTATGTGTTTTCAGTTTTTGTGATCTTTTCACTCCTATTTTTTTAAAAATGGAGTTGAGCATGTGTATCTGAAAAGTCATATATTTAGTAAAATCTCTCCCTATTCCCCCAGGAAGAGTTATAGCTACTCCCCAGAGTCCCACAGAATTCTATTTCTACCTCTGTTAGCACACACTTTATGAAATAATTAATTATTTATGTTCTTGTTCTCTGAATAAAACTGTTAACTTCCCATGGGCCGAGAGAGTTGTTCTTTATTTTACATAGGGCACCTAAGGCAGAGTTTGGAAAGTAGTGAACATGCTGCGGCTATAGTTATTGATTGACTGAGCAACTAAATGAGTAGAATGAACATTTGCATTGTACTGCATTTGCATTATATTTTCCACATGTAGCCTGTCTTGTTGCCTAGCTTCTTAGTGTATCTTCAAGTAAAGGACTTTGTAATTTGGAAAGAGTACCTTTCTTGTTGAAATCAGTTGCATGCCCAAAGCAGAAAGATTCATTACTTTTCAAGACACAAAGAGTGAGTGGTAAATGATTTCTCTGAAAGTTTATTTAGGTTTCAGTATGCTACATACCAAAACATTTTTTTCCATTCTTGACCGATATCAGAGGTCACCAAAGACAGTATTCACTCTCTCTCTCTTTCTCTCTCTCTGTCTGATCTATCTCTTTCTCTCTGTCTGTTTATCTATCTATCTATCTACCTATTGTCACATGTATACGTACTCTGAAGGCAGAAAAACATGGGTTTTAATCTTGGCTTCAGTCAGCTGTAACCCAGAAAAGCCATGTAGTCACGAGCTTCAGTTTCTGAATCTGAAAAAAGGTGAATAATTTCTTCTGTCTTGTGGAGTTTATGGCAGGATTAGAAAAAAATATCTATGAAGGATTTTATAATTGGTATGCAATACAGAGTGGATATTATTTTGTTATATTTTATGGTATTATTGTTTTGCAGTTGAAAATAGGCATACATGGCTATTGCTTTCCATAACTGACTTAATCAATGTTTTCTAATCAATTTTGGTGAGTATTTGAGAGGAAAGTCTGAGTTCAGCAGCTTCTTCTTTTTTTTGCTGTACGCGGGCCTCTCACTGCTGTGGCCTCTCCCGTTGCGGAGCACAGGCTCCGGACGCGCAGGCTCAGCGGCCATGGCTCACGGGCCCAGCCGCTCCGTGGCATGTGGGATCTTCCCGGACTGGGACATGAACCCGTGTCCCCTGCATCGGCAGGCGGACTCTCAACCACTGCGCCACCAGGGAAGCCCCAGCAGCTTCTTCTTTAAGAATGGAAGGTTGGGAAGGTGCAGCTAGGGTTCGGCATTCCCCTCCCTCCATCAGCATCCAAACTGGAGCCTTCAGGATGGAGGATGAGAAGGGTCCTCCTGTCAGGGAAGGTAGTTGAACCATCTGAACACTGGCTGTCCCTAGGACTCTATGTTCATCTTTCAGCCTTCTCAACTAGGAAGACTCTTATATTGGCAGGAAGAGGGATTCCTGATATTAGTTTTGTCTATGCCTAACTCCTAGCAAGTAAACCTTTTAGCAGGGGGCACCCAGGACACTCAGGTCCTCATTGTCATTGAATGGAGAAACAAGAATTCTCTTCTCTTTAGAGGAATCTTAAAGTCTGTTAAAGGGATACTTAATTCTTTTTTTTTTTTTTTTTTGATGTACGCGGGCCCCTCACCGCGTTGTGGCCTCTCCCGTTGCGGAGCACAGGCTCCAGACGCGCAGGCTCAGCGGCCATGGCTCACAGGCCCAGCCGCTTCGCAGCATGTGGGATCTTCCCAGACCGGGGCACGAACCCGCGTCCCTTGCATCGGCAGGCGGACTCTCAACCACTGCGCCACCAGGGAAGCCCGGGATACTTAATTCTTTCCCCTTCCTTTGCCAGCAGGAAGAAGGGGGCTGGAGGCACAAATACATATTTCTTCTCATCCCCAAAGAGAAAGGCTACGGAGAGGGAGTAGGTTGGATGTTTGTTTGTTTGTTTAATTATTTATTTTTAACATCTTTATTGTAGTATAATTGCTTTACAATGGTGTGTTAGTTTCTGCTTTATAACAAAGTGAATCAGTTATACATATACATATACATATGTCCCCATATCTCTTCCCTCTTGCATCTCCCTCCCTCCCACCCTCCCTATCCCACCCCTCTAAGTGGTCACAAACCACCTAGCTGATCTCCCTGTGCTATGTGGCTGCTTCCCACTAGCTATCTACCTTACGTTTGGTAGTGTATATATGTCCATGCCACTCTCTCACTTTGTCCCAGCTTACCCTTCCCCCTCCCCATATCCTCAAGTCCATTCTCTAGTAGGTCTGTGTCTTTATTCCCGTCTTACCCCTAGGTTCTTCATGACCTTTTTTTTTTTCCTCTTAGATTCCATATATAAGTGTTAGCATACAGTATTTGTCTTTCTCTTTCTGACTTACTTCACTCTGTATGACAGACTCTAGGTCCATCCACCTCACTACAAATAACTCAATTTCATTTCTTTCTATGGCTGAGTAATATTCCACTGTGTATATGTGCCACATCTTCTGTTAACGTTCTTTGCTGCATTAGGAGATTAAAATGACAGGCGACACTTCTCTTGATAAGCCTGACACCTAGGGAGACAAGTTGTTTGTTTGGGGTTGCCTGTTTAATTAGAAGAATATACTCAGGCACAGGATGTTAGAAAATAAAGAATAGGTAAAGGGTTTGATGAAATGACTGGGAATAAAAGCAAGTCCATTTCTCATGTGGCACACACAAAAACTGTAATCCTGAAATGTCTGAGACATTTTTGGACTCAGTTTTAAAGAAGTAACTTTACTCAGGAAATGAAATTTTTGATCAGAAAGAGCAAAGATAAAGATGGGATTAACAGTTTGAGCCCATTTTAAGAAAAACCTCAGGTGCTGTCATGTAAGAGCCATTTGGGAGTTAGCCCTGAGCTCAGGGTATTGGGAAAGGGGAGGGAGAGGAAGGCTTATCAAAGGAAGTAGTAAAGACAAAACCATACCTCATTCACTTGATAATTTTGCTTAAAATCTGATGTGCCTGATCTTGGCTCCAACTTCTTTGAAATCTTTCAGCCTATCTTTTCTGGAATTGGTAAGATTGGAAGTGGGTGAGAGCTGGGAGAATCCTCAAATGATTTATTGTTGAATAGAATAATTCCTTCACTAAAACTGACCCATATTAACATTGTGTTGTAAACAGAAGTATTAAGGTCTTAGTAACTGCTTCTTGGGTAAACGTGCTAAGCAAAGTAGCTTAGAGAGCATGATGGCTCAAAGAAAAACTGCTGGCTTTTCTTTAGTGAAATATTGTTTAAAATGACTCACTTTTAGTAATTGGCTTCTCAGTTTTTTGGCCACTCAGTACTCACATATGTGCAAAAAGCTTCCAGCATTTTCCCAGTAGTCAAATGGGCACTATCTTTGTATTGACAATGCCCCTTTATATTGGTTTGTTTTGCATTTATGGTCCAAAGTCAGAAGTTGTTAATGTGACCTCAGATGCTTTTTGTCACTAGACCTTACCAACTTCTCTATTTTCCTTTTGTCTTTTTCTTCAAACTTAAGACCCAGATTCTATATAACTATTTGCAGATTCTACAACATGCTGTCTTTGACTATGCGATACCCAGTTTTGGGAACACTTTCACTTCCTTCTCCACTTGTCTCATTCTACTGAATCCTCAAAACAGGGCTCAATGTCCTATAGAAGCCTGGCTGGTTGCAGATGAAGTCAGAGTTAGCTGTCTCTCTTATGTGCTCCAGTTAAGTTTACTGTGCTTTATAATAACATTTATCACAACATAGAACATGTTGTTTTCCTGCCCCTCTCTTCCTGGGTCATGAGTAACTTGAGGAGAGAGATCGTGTTCTTGCATATATAAATAGAGCGCCTAATGTATGATTTCGCTGTATGAGTCTGACTTAGTAGGTAACCAGTAGATGGAAAGAATAAATGAATATATGAATTTCAAGTGCTTTACTTAATGGATATATATGATATGTTAATATTAAATAAATATTTTTAAAGGAGTTACTTTTCTTGGAGAAAACAAACCCCTCAATTTTATTTTTAATATAAAAGTTTAGAAAGATATATAGGGTTTGATTACCCATTTTCAAAGGAAATGTCATACATGGAGGTCACTAATCATGCAGTAGTTCCTTTTTAACCAACTTCTGTTTATTTTTTTTCCACATAGCTTCAAGTAAGTATTAAAATTATTTGTGTAGAAGTTGGAGTGATTCATATAACTATTACATTTAAATAGCTTTTAAAATGATGTTTTAATATTTATATTCTCAAACCAAAAAATAGCATAAAATATATTTTCTTCATGTGTTTTCCAGAAGAAGGGATTTATACTACTGCAACTTAATTCATGATGTATTTTTAATATTAATAGATGAAAAAATAATAATGCACTTGTTTATTTATCTGAAGAAAGTATATGTTAGGGCTCAGTATATCTTAATATACTGGTTTATTACTACATACATAATGGCAGTGATTCTTCTCATGTGTCTGAAGTACATTTTTGAATGAGAGATTTACTTACTGAATTTGAGGAAGAGAATAAATTAAAATGAAGTAGAAGTCATGGCCAGAGTTGGGAAAACAAAATTGTAGAGAACAACACAGTTCAAATTCGGAGTCCCTCACTTAATAGCCCTGAGAACTTAGTAAGTTACTTAACCTTCCTGAGCCCCCATTTCCTCATGTGGAACAGGTTGATAATGTTACCTAGTTCACGTTGTTAAGAAGTTTGAAAGAGATAATGCAGGGAAAGCAATCAGCCCTGTTCCCAGCACACAGCAGGTGCTCAATAAAGCAGCATTTCTCTTTTCTTTATATCTTCACTGTTCTTGAGGAAGTGTATCGCGGTGGGTTTTTTTGTCAGACAGTCCGTATTTAAGAAGGGACTTCACTGGCATTGAAAAGTTTTTGATCTATTAAAGGAAGAAAATTTTTATTGAAAAGACTGATTATTTTGTATTATCAAAAGTAGGTATAATTGTTAATATAAAATAGATTGGATGGTGATTATAGTTAATGATATTTCTTATGTACTTGAAAGTTTCTAAGAGAGTAAATCTTAAATGTTGTCACCATAAAAAGAATTGGTAACTATGTGACATGATGGAGGTATTAGCTAACGCTATGGTGGTAGTCATTTTGCAGTATATAAGTGTGTCAAATTGACACGTTGTATACCTTAAATGTACACGTGCTATTCGTCAATTATGTCTGAATAAAGCTGGAAAAAATTAATTGAATGTATTACTTAAAAATCTTTGACTATGTAACGCCTATGAAATTTCTAAACAACATCAATAGTTTGAGCCCAGTAACTAGTGAATCAAATTAGAACTGTACTCTAGCAATGGTGTCATTCTTTACAATGTAATCTTCAATAGTAACTATTTTCTTACTGTGTGAAATTCATGTGTTCCTTCCATAAATGTGCAGTTGTAAAAAGTCTGATGTAATTCTGAGTTTCGGGCTATGGGTTGAGCTTTAAGAGGCCTCATAAAAGAAAAGCGGGACAGATGGATCAGAGTGCCTACTGTGTGTTCTACTGAGTAGCTACATTTCTTAGTGCTTTTGGAATAAAAATAAGCCTGAGCCCCTGCCTTTAACAATAGCTCTTTAGAGCTTTTAGAAGAAGGAAAGGAAATAAAAGAGAATTCCTTTGAATTTTGACCATAGAATGCAGTTATAAAATAAAGCGAAATGGAGAAGTCAACTAATTGGATTCATTCCATTATTTCAGTTGATCTGTATCGAATCTTTGAGTAAAACTGGTCGAGCGGCTTTACATGACAGCCCTCCATGTAAATGGAAAATTTCCCAAGCTCATGCTGGTTAAGAAACAGAAGACCTCTTTTAAAGCAGTGCAAAACTCAGCAGTTTGGGTTTCATGGAACTGGTTTAGTGGTTTCAACTTACATAACTTCCATATGGAAACTCAAGTGGAGCATAGAAACTAAACCCTCCTAATGTACCACCTGAGGGCAGCTGCTATTTCAGGGGTCTCTGTTCAAGTGCCCCAGGACCCTGCAAATTTTTTTTTTTCCTGAAAAACTGGATTTCTTTCCCAAAGATGAACAGAACCAATCAAACTTATGTAAACAGATTTCTAACGGCACTGAAAAGAGGAAATCCATTTTAATCTCCTTTAAAAAGTTCTGGAGCACTTGGAACTGGTTCACCTAAAAATCAGCAAAGGGTCCAAATAGAACCAAATAGGCATCAAAATTGTGTTCTGTAGTGAAATTTGGATGGTTGCAATATTTTTGTTTTTCTTTTACAGTAGTCTAGAGGCAAATGAGAAAATTAGGTTGAGCATTGTAAATTATAGTCAGCTAGGGACAATGATTGACAAGGACTAAAGGTATAGTCTTGAAATTAAAACAAAAATCTCTTTCTCACTTAGTTATAGGAGGGCACTGAGAGTCACACTGAAGGTTGACCAAACTTTATGCTAAGCTTCTTACATGCATTTTCTCCTGTAATTTTCTCACCAACAATATGGGGTAGGAATTATTTTAGCCTCATTTTTAGCTTCTGAAGAAACTGACTGAGAGATGTAGTGTCTTCTGAGGGTCATATAGCTGAGGAGGGGTGGATTCAGGATTGAATCTCAGGTGTGTCTCAGGCCCTTTTCAACACACTGCACTCTATTTTGAGGAGTGTATAATTTATCTCTTATTTGTATGGATTTAAAAATTGTTAGAGTAGGTTGATTCATCCTCAAAGTATTGACAGATTTAAAAAATTATTTTAAAAGCCTTTGCATGCCTAAAAATTTTGACTACTGCTTTGAGTAAGTTCTTACATAGGTGGATATCTGCTGTGAAATGAGAAGACTTATGTTTTAAAAGAAAAAAATAATGGGCTATTTGATGACTCAGCAGTGTTTCTATATGCTGCTTGTTTCAATTGCCTTAGCAGGGGGACTATAAGCTCAATATTTTTTAGGTAGATGTTTGAAAGATTGGCTATATCTTTCATTAGATAAAACTTTCTGGACTTACAGAGGGCAAAGGAACTTGAGAAAATTGGTATTTTATGCCAATTATATTTGACTATAATAGTTTATAGTATTATATTAAAGTCAAAACTCACATGTTCAGCAAAGTTGCACTACATTTCTTTTATGCTTTGCGAGGTGTAAATGAGATATTCCACATCGCTAAAACTGAATTTTAACTCTAAGAGGGAAAGGTATTATTTTTAGAATTTTGAATAAAGATTTCTATAAAAAATTCCATATTCCTCCCTTCTGTTATTATGTCCTAAGTAAAATTTTACCTTTCCTTGAATCTTGGTCATTATTATATACATCAGCTATTGAATTCTTCTGTTTACTGCCACTGATGCCACTTTCATGAAACATAAATTTGAATAACTACTGGTCCTAGCTTAAAAAAACCCCAAAACCTAAGATACCCATTTCCTTGTAATAATGATGTATTTTTAAGTCCCCTGCAACTGGAATAACCAACCAATATGTATATTTGACCCACCTGCATTCTAATTCCAACCGCATGGTATAGGTGAAGCTCCTGCTATGTGTATGATGTATGTTTAGAGATAGAGCTTTAACTCAGAATTTATGACTCTTTCCCAACTGATCTTTTAATCTCCTTTAAATCTTTTCCTTCATTTTAGAGTTTCAAAACAGTGCTTGGTGCCACATTTCTGTTTCTTCTGTTTTGAAGTCTAATCTAACTCTTCTGGCTTCCCAGAGACAATGTTGATTCCCAAAGAGTAGGCATCCTTAACTCAAATTTAGAGGTATGATCAAATCCCTACAATCCCTCAAGTAACTCCTTCCAGCATGTTTCACTAAGATGATTCATATCACAAAATTCTCTTACCAAAATATTCTCCTAATATGTGCCTCATAATTTTGTCCATGTATGTAGCTGGAAGTTCATTAAGCATTGATAAATTACCTACAATATGGGAGGCACTCTCTAAGATGCTGCACACACAAAGAAGTCTAAGACATATACTGAACGCCCAAGATGCATTAAGGTGGGGGACAGAGACATAAAGATGTATATGTTTGGATTATTGTAAAAAGATATAAGATTCAATCAAAGAAGAGTTGTTCATGCAAAATGAGTCTTAATGAGTGAGTGAGAGTCTGACTAAGAAATTGGGAGTGGACATGACAGGACATGGAAATAAATGCTGTGCTCAGGGAACTTATATGCAGTAATATGCTGAGCAGAGAAGTGAGAAAGATGGCGAGTAGAGGGAGAGCAGACCGTGGAGTGAGAACCAGATCAAGACTGGGGCTGTTGGGGAAACAGACTTGATTTTGTACATGGTGGGGGCACTACTGGGGTGTTTTTAGTTTAGCTAAATTATTTTCTAACAGCAGTGTGCAGAGACACTTGAAATGGGCAAAACTGGAGGCAGGGAAACCAGTTAGGAAGTGAGTACAAATGACCTAAGCTGCATATAGTGAAGACTTGGACTAAGTCCGTGGTGATAGAGGTGGGGGAGGAGACAATTTAGAGAAATATTCAATAAAGTCTTAAATGACATAGAGATTTCTAAATGTTTACACGGAGCAGAACAAATCCAGGTTTTGTGGGGCCTGAAACTTAACACAGCTGATGAAAAAGAATGCAAAATTTTGACTTCAAAATGAAGTACAAAAGTAAACATTTACTTAAAATTAGAAAAGAGACCACAAAGTTACACATTTTAAGAACATGACAGAAACCATAAACCTCACAAAATTAAGACAGAGAAATATATTTCATTAAGCACAAACTAAACGTATCACCACCTCAACTTTCCTTTAGCCATAGCCCAGAACTGTCTGTACCCATTTTAAATATCTCCCAGCACAAAGAAATATGACAGAGGTAAAAGCAGAGCAGAGTGGAAAGACAGGCGAGAGTAGGACACCCAAAACGTTTTGTTCTTGGTGGCAAATTGAGTAATCATGTCTGGCGAGTCGTCAACATGGATATATACTATTCTTATTCTTTCTTATCTGCACAAAATCTTGTCAACTTTTTATGTATAAGATTCTGAATTATCAGGAAGTACATGTTTTTGGCCTTAAGAATAGAATAATGGTTATAACTGTTAACATTGAGGAGTGAGGAAGACTATACAATGGGGGAAAAATTGTATCATTGCTTCGCAAAGGAATACTATCCTTCTTCAGTATTTATTCTTTTTGTATCTTACTGAATAAAAGAGACCTGCAGTGTTCACATACATTGGACTCTGGTATGAACCACTCTTACAGTGTACTTTTTACGAACCAAAAATCCTGGAACCTCTAATGAGTCAACGCAAATAAACCCCTCTGAACTTTAGATTTTTTTAATCCAGTATGAGATCTCTAAGTGGAAGCAAGATAGCAAAACTAAGAGTGAGAGGATTTTGTAAATTGCTTTATTTAGAGAATAGAAAATGTTAGCCTTACAGTATTAATTCCTATGATTTTGTTTGTAATTGTTAGACAACTGGTCGTTCCATGGGAAATGAGGCAAGATTTGGTGAAATACAAAATTTATGAAGTTTTCTATCTCTACTTTGAGAGACAGAACAGCACTGAGATTACGGGTAAGGACCCTGGAGCCTGACTGATTGAGTTGTGCTCTCCGCTTCACTGCCCACTGGTCGTATTTAACCTCTTTGTGCCTCAGTTCCATCAGCTGTTAAATGGGTATAATAATACCTACATTTCTGGGTTGTTGAGTGGATGATAGGTATCAATGGATGCAAAGATCTTAGAAGCAATGCCTGGCATATAATAATAAGCATTATATTAGTGTTTGCTCCTTTTGTTTTCCAAAGAAAAGGAACCATAGTTTTCCTTAGAATGGCCTATATTCCCTGTATAATGAGGGGTCAGATTTCCAAACTTTATCGCTAGCCACTGTGCCAGGTATCCTGAGCTCCAGCCCAGTGTTTCCTAAACTCTTCCACATGGGTGTTCTGAGATAATTTATGGTGCCCCACAAAGGTTGAGCTGAATTAAATTAAATGTTTTAGAGGTAGCAGAAATTTCCAAGTAGTTTTTCATGCCCTAGACCCATAACTCCAAATGGTACAGACATGGGCTCTGAAGATGATTGAACAATAACTTTTCTGTTTGAGGATATTGTGGAAATACTGTTGCTACCATGGGCTTTCACTGATTACGATCTGCTATGCTAAGACTTTGGCCTTACCTACTTCGGGTGGTGCAAGTTCAGGCCCTTTGAAGAGGCAGATTGGAAGTGCCAGTCGAATAAATCACACCCCAGCATCAGCTGTCCTGCCCTGTCCAGGGAAGTGTCGCTTGTTTATTTAGCATTGGTGACCTTGTCAGTACTGGCGATGGCTACCTGTTGGCGTTAATAGGGCTAACGGGCTAAGTGACAGATGAGTCATTTCCACCGGGTGTGCACATCAGTTCTGTTCTTCGGATCGTGACTAGAGTTGTCCTTGGCAGACCATTGCCATTTTCAGATTTGCTTCCAGTATCCTCTCTTACTCATCGCACGCCAGCAACTTGTCCCTTAACTCAGGCAGAGAGCTCACAGTTTCCTCATTTCTGTTCCTCTTGCACCATTCTCTGAACATGAGGTTTAGGTGACTGCCATCATCACTTCCCTTAGCTTTTGATCACTAAAATTCCATTACCCAGGCATCACTTGTATTTATGAGTAAACTTTTCCTTTTGAGCCACCCCCATACTCGAAGGCTTCTAGATGAGCCGTTTCCTGACAGCTAAGGAGCAATCGACTCCACCATCCTCCTACATAACAATGAGTAATCTTTTCTTCAGTCAATATTACAGGCTCCCACGAGTGTACCCTCTTATGACTTGGGGATGATGGAAAAGAAACTTGACCAGATATTATCTGCTTTGAGATAATAGAACAATATGAATATGGTATTCAATATGCTTTTTAATAATTCTGTGGAATGTGTAGCTATATAAGAAAATAGTCAAGGAGAAGTAAATCATGGAATTCATGGGTGTTTAGTGATAAAAGGAACATGATGGTTGTCTAGTCTGGCTCCTTTATTCAATAGTTGTGGCAGGTAAGGAGTTAACTTGATCAAGAGCACACATTTAGTCAAGGAGCTGCAGTGATACTGGAATAGCTTTCTGATTCACAGCCCAGTGTTCTTCATCCTCAAACGAACATTTTATATCTGATAACATGGTTGAAAATGTCTAAACGTTTCTGGCTGGGAGACTACTTGAGATAGCTTCCTTTTCACTTGATATGTCAGAGGACACACAAGGAGTCTACTTTTAACCTGTCAGTTAGTCAGTGATGGAGTACATATAGACTTCTTCATATTTAAGTTATATTGTTGGGGGAGGGGAGAAAACTTCCCAATTAATTAGTTCTTGGTTCATCTTGAACCTGTCTGCTACAGTTGCTGCAGTTAAATGGGTATAATAATACCTACCTTTTACTGAACTGTGGAGCTTTTACTGACCCCCTGAACTGTGGAGCTTTTACTAGATTCTCTATCTTTTATATTTGAATTAATTTTTTAAAAATTAGTTACTTGTGATTTGGGCAGACGAAAGAGTATAAACTTAGGATGAATAATTTAAGTTCTACTACAAGTTCCACTTTGAACCTGAAGCCTGATCGTGAACAAGTCACTTTACCAGTTTTGGCCTCAGTTTATCCTCTCAGTTATGAATGGGAAAAGCTTCTGGTCCTTGAATGTTACACCTGTCCTGTCAGTTAGCCTCATGCATTTCATACATTTCCAATGCCTGCTTGTTGGAAGAGGCACTAGGGTGGGAGTTTGGCATCTGTGTTTGTACTGTCAGCTGATGGACTTTAAAATAGGAGTCCTATGGTTTGAGTAACAAAAAGACCATCTCAGGGTTTCTCACTCAATAAGAGGATACTGAAGAGATTTTCTGAGTAAGAGCACTGAGATATTTTTGGAGGTTTTTCAACTAGGCCTCTATTTCATATTTAAAAAAAAAAAAACTCATGTAATTAAAATGTAGCTGATTTGTGTTAAAAATAGTATGTTAGCATATGTTCTAAAACTGGATCACACAAGCATGGATTTGCTAAATCTTTCAAGGGAATAGAGCAGGAATTTGGGTTATAGGGCCTGACTCATGCTTATTTGCAGTGTGGTCTGGGTCTTCTTGAAAGTATAAACATGGAAGGCATTGGGGTGGGTCTTGATACCAGTGATGCCAAGAACTTGCTTTTAGCATCTCTTGGCCCTTGGTATTCCACTGCTATGTACCTCATCAAAATGCCTTTTGCTTTTCTTTTGCAAAAATACAAATTGAACCCTGAGTTACTCTCTGCCTTAGGGAGGGAATAATATATTTAAGATTTCCCATACTGATGCTGAAAATTAAAGAAAAGCAGTGTGAAAAACCCACATAAAGAAATAAAAATATATTTTAAAATACTCCTAGAAGTATAACTTGAAATGGAGACAATTTTGGGGACTAGACAACAACAACAAAAAATTTCTTTTGACTAGGTTTCTCTCATTCAGTGCTTTGTCATCCAGCCTTATTGAGACAGATTTGGACTCAATGAATTAAAGAATACAGGTTGTTGGACTTCGCTGGTGGCATAGTGGTTAAGAATCTGCCTGCTATTGCAGGGGACATGGGTTCGAGCCCTGGTCCGGGAAGATTCCACATGCCGCGGAGCAACTAAGCCCGTGTGCTACAACTAGTGAGCCTGTGCTCTAGAGCCCGCGAGACACAACTCCTGCCCACGTGACACAACTACTGAAGCCCGCGCGCCTAGAGCCCGTGCTCCGCAGCAAGAGAAGTCACCACAACGAGAAGTCCGTGCACCGCAACAAAGAGTAGCCCCCGCTCGCCGCAACTAGAGAAAGCCCGCGTGCAGCAAGGAAGACCCAACACAGCCAAAAATAAATAAATAAATCTTTAAAAAATTTTTAAAAATACGTAATGTCATATATCCAAAAATTTTAAAAATTAAAAAAATGAACAGTACAGGATGCTCATTGTCACTTAATGAAACACTGAGCAACTTTTAAAATTTGTTTCCGTAAATCATAAACTCAAGTGAGAATATACATTTAATTCAAGATCAGTAGAAAATCTATTGTTTGTTACTAATGACTCAGCTGTTCAAATGATCTATTGTATCAGTGGCCAGTGGCAGGAATGAGGCTTTGTGCAGTATTGTAACCATGACATTAGTGACATCATTTAGTGGAAATAGAATTTGGAACATTTGGGAAACAAAGCAGTGGCTTCTTTGTTTGGCTCTGTGAGAACCTAATGAATACTTAGTATAATGGGCAATGTTGATTTCTCTGCACATATTTAGCAATTTTATATACGTGCACACACATATATACATAAAATGTTTACTTAAATTTTCATACTAATGCATGAGATTCACAATGCTCTATAGAATCTGCAAATAATGTTGTTCTTGTATTGCAAAGCCATGCCCTACTTTAAAAGCAATACCTTTGATTATACAGCATATAGATTCAACAGGGCCCAGAAAACACACAACATTGGTTCCAATCTGAGGTATGCCTTCGTGAAAAAAGATCCCGTCAGCTTTTCCTTTCTGGACCTCACTAACTAAAAATAATGAAAGGGAAGTTATCCTGCAAGGCTGTGTTAGTCAGTAGTGTTGGGAGATCTGTGAGGGGAGCATCATTGTTACCATAGAAATGAATGCTGCTCCTGTTGGGGCACACAAAGGACAGACTGAACATTGAGGAGTGGAAAAGCAATGGGAAGAAAGACTGCCATCCAATGGGAGAAACTACACTGAATTACTTTATTGACAAAAGAACAGCATGAAGCAGGGTGGGGGACCTAGATCTTGAAAATTCCCAAAGGAAATGTGAAAAACAATATCACAACTTGGGTGGAGAGTGCAAAGAAATGGTGACTTTTCTACTTTTAAAAATTAAACTTTCGGAGTTCCCTGGTGGTCTAGTGGTTAGGATTCCGGGCTTTCACTGCGGGGGCCCGGGTTCACTCCCTGGTGGGAGAACTGAGATCCCGCAAGCTGCAGGGCACAGCCAAATAAAAAACAAAATTAAATTTTCTTCTAAATTAGACATATTGTATCTTTTTGCCTTTACAGCTACTTCTTGAATCCTGTAGTCTTTCTTAAAAATTAAATTTGGAAGAAAACAAAATGAGGAAAATAGTAACATTTGTTCTAGAATATGTATTTTAATCCTGTGTTCTTTTCTTCCTAGTCTTGGAATTTGGGGCAAGTCACTTGATCATACCTTAAAACAGGGTATTAAATAATACCAGCCTCACAGTTAATGAGTTAATATATGAGAGAATCAAATTCAAACCCCAGTCCATGGAGTGAACATTTTTAATTGGGGGAAAAGATTAGGGAACGGAATCTGAGATATAAATCATTAATTTGAGTGTTTGAGAATGAAGAGAAAAAGAAGGGTAAGAAGGGTTTTTTCCCCCTTGTCCCTCTCTCTAAAAAAAGAGAATGACCTGTTCATGTTTGATAACCAGGGGTAGAGGTAGAAAACATTATACACATGTGAATATATAAGTGGATGATAATTTGCAAAAGGAATTAATAAAACGCTATTAAAATGTTACTTTTGACCTTCAAAAAGATCTTAATGGACTTAATACTTTCATTTATTTGCTAATTTGGGTAGATTATCAAAGTAAAATTTTATTTTAATCATCTATTCGTGCCATGAATAGAATGCAAAGGTGATATTTTTATAAAATTTGATATATCTCCTGGAAAATGTTTATCTATAGATTAATATTATTCATGTGCTATGGTGAACATGCTGATATGCCATCCAGATACTCCTCCAAAGAAAAATTTATTTCAGCTCTGGCCTCCTCATTCAAGATCATGCCATTCCCAGAGCAGCCCACTTTCATGGCTGATGGAGGCTGCGGGTATAAGGGTCCAGCCATTTTGCTTCAATATGGAACAACTCTGATGTCCAGTGGGGTTAACCAAAGCAGCGGGAGGACCTGCATTGCAGCTCAGATTCTCCCTCTGCCAATCCTGCTTCCCTCCCCTCCCTTCCACAGGTGTTCAGCCCCAAAGCACTCCTTACAAACATCCTGCATCCTGAACTCCATCTCAGAATCTGAATTCTGGAGGACTTAATTGGTTTCATAAACTTCTTTCTATTGTGTGCAAATTCTCGTATGGATAAATATATGTACATAAAATTTAAAAGTCATATTTCAAATGTATACATGCCATCAAATCATCTATTTTCTATTCTTCAGTAATTCACAAGGAAAAGAAGTAATGCTTGCAAAATTTCAGTTTGCTCATGTTTTACATGCAGACCTTTAGCTACTAAAGAGTTCTAAGGAAATACCTAATTACATTTACAGGGTTTAAGGACACCCTACAGAGCCCACTAAATGCACTCATACAGATGAGAACACTGGAGCCCAGAGGGGTAAAAGGACTCACTCAAGGTCCTACTGTCATACTAGAGGTTAGAACACAAGGCGGGTTTACTGCTCCTTAGCTTCCTGTGTTCAGAGACATTTTTTCATCTTTCTTCTCTCCTTCTTTCCTCTTCTGTTCCTTGAATCCAGTTTCTTTCCTCATCGTCCTAAGCCACAGCTGTTTACCACAAATGTAAAATCCTTTTAGAGAAATGATTGGGAGTGTGGTGTGTATCGGAAGGTATACAAAGGGCACGTAAAGCTCTTGTCATTCTGTCAGCTTATAACTGTGCTTAAAATTGATCAAATTGGAGGATGCTTTCTGAACCCCATGACACCAAGCTGTTCTCCACAGTGCAATGAATATTAGCCCTCTTCCTCTGAGAATGCGGGAGGTGGGCTGAAGGACAGTTTCTTCATTTCACATTCAGGACCTTCTTCCCATGATCACAAGAATTGTATTCAGTATTTCTTGGGAATTAGATCCTACAAAGTAGAGATATTTCAGTCTAGAAAAATGTATTTTTTCAGAGACCATGTTAGCATTTGCCGTGTGGAAAAGATGGTATATTTATTGCTAAATGTGTTCCAGAGGGGTGGTCTGGGTGTATTCTGTATTTATCTCATTCCTATTGATCTCTATCTGTAAGTAGTTGAGATCCATTTATCCTTCCTCTAATACCTTAATAGTAGTTTTATAATTGTTTAGCATTGTACAAAATGCTTTCACTTATATACATTAAATGTTTATCAAATAAATAATACCATACATGTGATTAAATTCAGATACTAGAGAAGGGAGTTATATATAATTTCACTTAATATTTACTGACAGTAAACATGTGAAGTAGATATGATCATCTTCATTTTCGGATAAGAAATCTAAGCTTCATCAAGTTTAAGTTACGATAACTCCTTTCACTTGCCATTTATTATGTACCAGACATTCTCTAAGAGCTTTATGTATATTAATTATTTATTGCTCTGAATGGCTCCATTAAAGTAGGCCCCATTATCATCACTGGCATTTTGTAGATGAGAAAACAGACACACAGAGATGAGGTAACCTGGCCAAGGTCTCACAGTGGGTTAACGATGGGAATGGGATTCAGCGCAGGTAGGGTGACCAGCCATCCTGGTTTGCCCAGGACTGAGGGGTTTCCCAGGACACAGAACTTTCATTGTTAAAACTGCAATAGTCCCAGGCAAACTGGAATGATTTGTCACACTAGATCCAGGTTGTCTGTGCAATTACTCACACTCTTAGGCACTTAGCTCTTCTGTCTGTCAGTTAGAAGGTGGTGCATTCAAGGTTTGAACCCTCCTCTATGTAACTCTGAAGGCTGCCTTTTCTATTTCCATCCTGTGGCCATGGTTTGTGTTTTGGTACAAATATGTCACAAAAGAGATCATGATTTGCTAACTTGTAATGTGTTTGGGCAGGTAGTCATAGGCCTCATATTTGTTATTCTTTTACTTTAAAAGCTCTATAGAGGTGTAATTGATATATAAAAACCGCACATATTTAATGTATACATTTTTATGAGCTTGGACATATGCATACACCTGTGAAAAAATCATCACTACAATTAAGGTAATAAACATATCCAATACTTCCAGAAATTCCTTGTGCCCTTTTTTTTTTAATAAGTTGTAGAGATCCGTCATACAACATAGTGTCTATAGTTAACAATACTGTATTGTGTGATTTTTAAAAAGTTGTTAAGAGGGTAGAGCTCATGTTATGATTCTTAATTGGCTTTGTCTCATGTGATGGAAGGACATTTATTTTTCTTACACTTTGGTTTGGTTTCTCCCAGGCCTATTCCCTGCTTCCCCTAAGTCACTAGGACTCGTAGTATGGATTGATGCCTTATTTTCCCCTCTCCCATGGGTCACTCCTGAATGACACCCTTCTCTTGTGTACCCTACTTCTACTTCACTTTCCCCCATGGCTCTGGAACACAGGATGCATGCATTCAGTATCCGCAAGTGCCTCTCAGCATCCTCTTATGTCATGCTTCCCCCTTAGGCTCCTCCTTCTCTAAGTGTCATTGTTCTCCCTATCGCCCCTACCCCTACTACGTCCTTAGTTTCATGGTATCCCCCTATAATAGAGTTCCAGTAAAACTGTCTGAGGATTTAAAAGAAGAGAGAAATCAATTTAGATTATGTTTTCATGGCCAGCTTCGTAGAGAAGATATTAATTAAGCCAGGTTTTGAGAGTGCAGACAATTTAGATGAGCATCACTAAAATCAAAGGCTTGATTTTATTGATGTTGATTTTGATTTTGAGGGAGAATTGCAGTCTAGGAACTAAGGAATATGAAATTAGTTTTTTTTTTATTACATGATCTTAACCATAAGTAACTTAACCACTGACTATCTTGATTAACCAGTTTTTATAGTCTCTGTATTTGAAGGTAGTGTTTTGTAAATGCCTGGTGGCTGACAGTGCTTAATTGTATTGGAGGTTGGCTTAGCACTGTAAAGAGCATATGTGCAACACTTACCCGGTGAGTAACTTTCGGTTGGCACCCACTTACCTTCTCTGAGCCTCAGTTATCTTCTGGCTAGCAATATCTATTGCATAGAGCTGTTGTGAGGATAAAAATAGAGAAACTATTTATTAATAATATAGCTAGGCCTTCCCTGGTGGCGCAGTGGTTGAGAGTCCGCCTGCCGATGCAGGGGACATGGGTTCGTGCCCCAGTCCAGGAAGATCCCACATGCCGCGGAGCGGCTGGGCCCGTGAGCCATGGCCACTGGGCCTGCGCGTCCGGAGCCTGTGCTCCGCAAAGGGAGAAGCCACAACAGTGAGAGGCCCGCGTACCGCAAAAAAAATAAATAAATAAATAAATAAATAATAATAATACAGCTAATTTGATGCCTGGCACAAAATAGCTATTATTAGTCTTAGCAAAAAAAGTATTCAGTTCATGGATTTAAAAAAGCACATTAAGGGCTTCCCTGGTGGTGCAGTGGTTGAGAGTCCGCCTGCCGATGCAGGGGACACAGGTTCGTGCCCCGGTCCGGGAAGATCCCACATGACGCGGAGCGGCTGGACCCGTGAGCCGTGGCCGCTGAGCCTGCGCGTCCGGAGCCTGTGCTCCGCAACGGGAGAGGCCACAACAGTGAGAGGCCCGCGTACCGCAAAAAAAAAAAAAAAAAAAAAAAAAAAGCACATTAAAAACAACTGATTTTTATGCTTCTTTCAATACTCTGATAACAAGTAGATGGGAATGGGTGACTGGTTAGTAGTCTAGGTCAGTAACAAGACACTATTTTTAAACACATCCCATTCGTTCCCTCTATAGCTACGCCTTTTCTGTCTGGATTGTGATTTATGTAGGTGTTCTCCCCCTGTGCCTCAATACTAAATGTTTAAGAGGCCAGATATTTTTACTTTTTAAAGCATACTTTTTCACCTAAAATGATGTGTCAGAAACCTGAATATAGATAGGAGATGAAATGTTGTGATATAAAATAAATTGTTGCAGTAAAAACCCTGAAAAAAATTTTGCACTTAAATATGTTAATATGTTAGGTTGTTGACAGTGAGGTTGGCAGGGAGTTTCTGATCGAATATTTTGTCCACAAAAAGGTAAATATCAGAAATGGTTCATTGCTCAACAGTTTGAATACGTATTTCAGCAGAGCAGCTGCTTTTTTAAATATAAATATGTGAATCTTCTGGCTACACTTCCCATAGGATGAAATGATGAGGGCCAAAGTGATTTTAACTATATTTTGCCCATGATGGATGCAACTTTATTATTCGGATATATTTTATAATCAGGTGTGTAGGTGATACTTCATCTCTGCTATCGAATATTTTTTCTCATTCTTCTGTAATGTAGGGAGTATCAGGCTGATGAAACTTCTGAAGGCAATAAGAAACAGATAGCCGGGGGAGTTAAATAGAATTTTCACTTTTAATTTAAATTGCTATCTGCATGCTATCTCTATTTTTTTTCAGACAGTTGGCCTATTACAGAAAGAGGCAAAGAGAGACAAAGAGAGAATTAGAGAGAGACAAAAAAAGAGAGAGAGGGAGAAAGAGAGATGTAACCTTTCAGAGAAGTAAATATAGCCTTTCTAGCTTTCCCACTGTGATCGGAAAGGTATGTGACTATAGAAGAATGGTCAGAGAGATGTAATGTCAGTGGCTTTGGAGATGGAGGAAAGTGGCCATGAGTCAAGAAATGCAGGCAGGCAGCATTTAGAAGCTGGAAAAGATAAGGAAAAGGATTCTCGCCTAGAGCCTTCGGAAAGGAGCACAGCCCTGCCGGCACCTTGATTTTAACCCAATGAGATTTGTGTCAGATGTCTGACTTCCAGAACTGTAAGATAATAAATTTGCACTGTTTTAACCACTAAATTTTGTGGTAATTTGTTAGAGCAGCAATAAAAAATTAATACAAGCATGTACACATTTCATATCACATTGAGGGAAGTACATTTATTTTTATCGTTTTTCACTTATATTTATTCTACCATGATCTGTTATGTTACATGTGTAATATATGTTTAAATTACCATCCCCTACCGAAGACAAATTTGTTTACGGAAGCCCTCAGTTCGCTGTATCATGAACATTCATTGGTATATACCAGGAACTTTGCTAAGTGCCAGAGATGCTGTAAAGAATAATAGCCATTCAGGTCTTCTGCCCATGTGTGGCTTTTTGAAACTGATTTGTATGAGCTCTTTATATATTTTGGATATTAACCCCTTATAAGACATATCATTTGTAGATACTTCTCCCATTTGGTAGGTTGTCTTTTCATTTTGTTGATGTTTCCTTTGCTGTGCAAAAGCTTTTAAGTTTGGTTAGGTTCCATTTGTTTATTTTTGCTTTTCCTTTCCTTGCCAAAAAAAATATTGCTAAGACATGTCAAAGAGTACACTGCCTATGTTTTCTTCCAGAAGTTCTATGGTTTCTGATCCTACATTTAGGTCTTTAATCCATTTTCAGTTTATTTTTGTATATGGTATGAGAAGATGTCCAAAGAAGGCATACAGATTGCCAACAGACACATGAAAAACTACTCAATACCACTAATCATCAGGGAAATGCAAATTGAGACTATAATGAGAAATTACCTCACACCAGTCAGAATAGCTGTCATCAAAAAGACAACAAATAATAAGTGTTGGCAAAGATGTGGAGAAAAAGCAACCCTAGTACCCTGTTGGTGGGAATGTAAATTGGTACAACCACTATGGAAGATAGTATGGAGGTTCCTCAAAAATTAATAATATCCATGGGCTTCCCTGGTGGTGCAGTGGTTGAGAGTCCGCATGCCGATGCGGGGGACACGGGTTCGTGCCCCGGTCCGGGAAGATCCCACATGCTGCAGAGTGGCTAGGCCCATGAACCATGGCCACTGAGCCTGTGCATCTAGAGCCTGTGCTCCGCAACAGGAGAGGCCACAACAGTGAGAGGCCCGCATACCGCAAAAAAAAAAAAATAAATAATAATAATATCCAGTAATTCCACTCCTAGTTATATATCCAAAAGAATTAAAACACTAATTTGAAGAGATATATGCATCCAATGTTCATAGCAGCATTATTTACAATAGCCAAGATATGGAAGCAGCCTAAGCAACCATCAACAGATGAATGGATAAAGAAGATGTGGTACACACACACACACACACACACACACACACACACACACTGAAATACTACTCAGCCATTAAAAAAGAATAAATTTTGCCATTTGCAACAAGATGGATGGGCTTGGAGGGTATTATGCTTCAGACAGAAAAAGACAGATGCTATATGTTTTCACTTACATGTGGAATCTGAAAAATAGAACAGAGGGATGAATATAACAAAACAGACACAGACTCACAGATACAGAGAACAAACTAGTGGTTACCAGTGGGGAGAGTGGTGGAGGGAGGGGCAAGACAGAGGAAGAGGATTAAGTGGTACAAACTACTAGGTATAAAATAAATAAGATACAAAATTGCAACATACAGCCCAGAAAATATAGGCAATATTTTATAATAACTATTGATGGAGTGTAATGTATAAAAATATTGACTCACTATGTTGTACACCTGAAACTAATATAATATTGCGTATCAACTATATTTCAGTTTAAAAAGAATAGCCATTTTCTTACTATATTACCACATTAGTCATGACTAGTTCTGCCAGACTTTCCCCCTTTTATTTTTTTGTTAAATATTTGTTTACTTATTGAAGTATATTTGATTTGCAATATTATATTCATTTCAGGGGCACAGCCTTGTAGATTGCACATTTCTTGAGGATAAGGACGCTTTCTTCCTTTGTTTGTACTCAGCATTGTTCTAGCGTTATGACATAAGCCATTTTTAAAGGATGGGAGTCTTTTGGAAGCTAACACATATATACTCATGTCTTTTAAGATTTCCCTATATAATGTGGAATCAGGAGACAGCTCATTTTCTTTGGCTGTATTACATTGTTTTTAAGGTACCTCTTACAGTGGAATCCTGGAGAATTTAAAACAATTTTTGGCCAAAACAACAGTGAGCAAGGTAAAAGCCCAAATAGAATTCCAGGAGCAGACACACCATAGTAATCCAACCCTGACTTCAGAAACAGTTTATAAGTAAGTTGTTCTGTGAAAATTAAATCATAAATGACAGTTCTGCCAAGACTAATTCTTAAACTACTATGGCATAATATATTTCATGAATGCCAACAGCTCTTATTTGATTCAGAAGGGACTACAACCAATAAATTATGTCCTGTGGTTTCCAATCTGGCTTTATTTTTATCACTGTGTTCTGAAGCTTCAGGACTAAATTTTGTACGACTAGTGGATATAAGACCTTTCTCAAATGTCCTTGACTGCTACTTCTAACTCTAGGTATTATGCAAAAACTAGGAAGAAAAATATATAGGACCTATTAAATTCTAAGAGTTTTAACATGTTACAAAATTTGTTCTCTCATTTAAAATATATAATACAATAACTTTTTTTTTTCCCCTGAAAGAACAGAGAGATGTAGCACTCTCCCTGTGCTATCTAATATGGTAGCCACTAGCCACATATGTGACTATGAGCGCTTGGAATGTAGTTAGTCCAAACTGAGATGTGATATAATTGTAAAATACACACCAGCTTTTGAAAACTTCATACAAAAGAAAAAATAATGTAAAATACCTCATAGAGGGACTTCCCTGGTGGTGCAGTGGTTAGGAATCTGCCTGCCAATGCAGGGGACACGGGTTCGAACCCTGGTCTAGGAAGATCCCACATGCTGCGGAGTAACTAAGCCCGCGTGCCACAACTACTGAAGCCCGCGCACCTAGAGCCCGTGCTCTGCAACAAGAGAAGCCACCGCAATGAGAAGTCCTCGTACAGCAACAAAGACCCAATGCAGCCAAAACAAATAAATTAAAAAAAACCCAAAAACCTCATAGTAAGTTTTGTATTGATTATATGTTGAAATGATAATATTTTGGATATATTTGGCTAAGTATAATATTTCTTTTTACTTCTTTTAATGTGGCTACTAGAAAATTTACAATGACATATGTTATTTGCTTTTGTGTCTCACACTATATTCTTCTAGACAGTGCTGCTTTAGATGATTTAATCGGTCATTTCAGCTGTAGGAGAATATAGGCAACCATGTTCAGATTCTTAAATATTAAGTGTGAGGTCAGTGTCTCTTGCTTGTGAGGCCACCCCTGCTTGGTCCTTTCGCTCTTTCTGAGCCTGGAAGAGGGGTACCCTTCTTGATAAGAGACAGATTAATAGGTAAAATAGACATAAGAGAAAGTTTAGAGCAACATTGATATGCCATCAGAAGAGTGGAGATAGAAGTGGGCAGCATATTCTATCAGCTGCAACTAGGTTGTTTGTCCTTTTTCAAGAAAGCTCTAGAACCCACCCCTTGAAAATGACAAAGAGCCTCTTTATTCACCAGATAGAGATTAGGTCATGTCTACAGCCAGAAATGTGAACCCATGAGAATGTGAGAATGACAAATTTTAACCTATTTGAGTGGAGAGGAAAGAACTGGGTGGGATGGATTAAATATCGTGATTTTATACTGTCTTCAGACTTGATAGTGATGGAAATTGATTTGCAATATAGCATTTATCATTTTATTGCACTAGTGTTCTTACAGCATGGGTAAGTGGTTATTCAAGTGGCCATGCTTTCTAAAGAAGGAGCCAAACATCTGATGTCTCTTGGACATGAGTTCAGACTGTCCTCCCACTAAAAGTAAAGACTTCTCAGTTTCATGAAGAAGAGGATGGAGAGGAGGTTGAACTATAAAGTGTCTAAGCTTTTGTCCAATTTTAAGATTTTTTCTTGTTTTTTTTCAAGGCTTTGTTGCAGTGCTGTGAGTTACACCCATTGTTTGGAATTAATGAAAGATAATATTATGGCCATGTAATCTGTTGAATCTCATTATTTTACTTAAGCTAATACACTAGAGGAAACCATGAGTCTTGTGCTAGCAAAAAGGGAGAGATTTTCAATATCCTCTTACTGCTTATGAACATCTGTTTTAGAAGTTCTTAATTACCTCCAGGGAGAGAGGGACATAATAGTGATGTTCATGCAGAAGCAATTTAAAAGTGATCACGCTTGGTTCCCCAAATGGGTCTTTGCTTGTCTTAGGAGCAGGAGCAGAAGTGGGGGGGTTGCTTATTCATCTAGTTTGCAAAATGTTGAATACTTTAGTCATTTTAGCATTTGAAAATTGCTAATATTTCCTGAGCCATGAAAAAATGGATAATTTTGTCTAGGCAAGCAAACCGAACACTATAATATCTTGGTTAAAATAAAAAGCAGGAGATACTCTGGGTTTCTTTACAAAATGCATTTTTCTACTTGACAGATAAACTGTTGGATGCTAATCACGGGAACTGTAGTAGTTATAGCACCTAAATAAAAATGGCATTCCATACATCAGCATCATGGAGCATTTACAGAAGAGGCTTTGAAGGGTACACTGGGGAGACAGCTTAGAGATGCTGTATAGGTCTCTTCCAAGAATTTAGAATGCTTTCAGACAGTATAGGAACTTAGACTTGTTCTATGTGGCTTCAGGTGAATTAGGAAGAGGAGATGATGTGAAAGATGAGGGAAATTTATTTTAAGTTTACCAAAGAGCATCCTAATAGAGATAACAGTGAAATTGGTGACGCTTGAAAGTCGGGCTGACCCACGAGAGGATGTGTTTAAGCAGAGGTCTATAAAGTATGCTAGAATGGAATTTCAACCTTGGGTTGAAATTTGGTAGGATATTAGACAAGCTAACTTTCAAAAACCCTTCAATGTTAAGATTATATGAAAAGCAATGACGTGTGTTAACAGGTTTCTAAAAAGAAAATTTTCGGTATCTGGATTGCATTATCCATTGCAAATCCAATGAAATGCACTTACGTATTTAAAACTGTTGACTATTTGTATTATAATTCACATCCCCAGTTGAGTGCAATGAAACACATGTTTATTAGCAAGGATCTCTATGTTCTAGGCATGAGCCCTTTTGATGAAAGGTGACTAAAGAGTGTAGGTGTTTATGCAGCCCTCCCAAACGTGGCAGAGCCTGGTAGTTGGTAGTTCTGTTGGTACAGCTAGTCTGTACACTGACCTTATTAAAATATCGATCAGCTAAGACCTTGCGAAGCTTATTTGCACCCAGCTGCCTCGTAATAGATAGCATTCATTTTGTGCCCTAGGATTTGAAATAGACCAAACTTAAAACCCTCACAAAACTGTGAAGATGGGAATGTGTCTCTTGCCTAGTTTCTTACTAAGTCGTATGATAAGATACTAGAGCAAGAGAAGGTGAAAATTATTTGTTTCATTGGTTCTCAACCCTGAATATTACTTGGAATTTTTAATTTAAAAATTAAACCCAGGTCTGGATCCCGTACTCAGGGGTTTTTTTACTTGAGCTAAAAGTGGTTCCTGGGCTCTGGTTTCGGGTTTGTTTATTTCTTTCTTTTGTTTTGACAGCTCCACAGGTAATTCTAATGTGTAGTCAAGGTTGGGAAACACTAGTCTTTCCTAACTTCTTCATTTTTTAATGGGGATATTAGGACTTAGAGGAATAGTTCTCAAAAACTTTGATGTTTGTAACATACTCGTGAAAGCTATAAGTTTGGGCAATACACTTGAGGGAATCAGAAGACTGAAAAACACTCTAAACCACAAAGTGATGGTTACAATGTGACACATTCACTGCTGCAGTATGATGATGACTCACAGTGTCTACAAAAGCATCCCTGGTTATTGTGCTGGTGTCTTGGTCCACTTTGTCAACAATTCTTTACTGTCCTGACCGTGCTGTGTCACAGTCAAAATTCTGGCAGCTTCTCCAAATGTATGATCTTTCTTTGTTGCCAGCTTCTTATTAACGCCTAATTGCAACAAGCTTTACTGTCCTTGTAACTCATTTCCATGACCTGCCTTGCTCAACATTCCGCCTAACAGACATTTCATTCCTCCATTCATTCATTGCTGGAGATGTGGTGGCGAGAAAAAACAAACACAGCTACTGTGTTTTTAACAATTGCTACTCAGTTGTAACAAAATATAATTGTATATATTAATCAAAATTTAGCTGAATACCTCAGAATGGTTCCAGTGTTAAAGGATTTCAGTTAGGAATGTAACAAATATAATGAATTGAAGTGATGCTTTGCAAAGCTCGGAAATGATTAGGTCAGTGAAATTGGTTATTGATATTGTTAAACTATTGAATTTGCACAAGTGGTAAGGGATATAATGTTTTTATAAATAGTCTTGGAATCAGGGATGATATCAAAATTTTCATGCATAGCAGCATTTATATCAATGGATCCCAGCATTTTTGATAGGGAGTCTTCACAAAAAGAATAGTCAACCTGACCTGACATTGAGTTGTAAAATGAGGTGCTTAAGATGATTTTTAAAATACATTGTGCTTATTTAACCCAGATCAAGCCCCTTGCATGTTCTATTATTCCCTTCTAATTTTCTGAATAGAATAAATCAGTTTCTCCAATGTGCTTAGAGTTATTTATAAGAATGTAAACCTGCTAAAGTGTCCCTGGACAATAGGCCCAAGTCCTCCATAAACTTAAGGAAGGGCAGAGAAAATAGATGGATCAGCAATTCTCCAGCCTTTCTATTGAGACCACGTGATGGATGATATAGTTCTTTGAATAGACATTCTCGATCCAATAGTTAAATGTCCACTCCTGTTTCTTCCAGTCATGAAAGAATATGAGTGCATATAAATGAGAAGAGTATTGTAGAGCTATTTTTGATGCTTGAATTAAAATAGACACCTACGTTTCAAACTTCTATACCTTCTTATATTTGATCCATCTCATAATTAATCATAGCTCCATATTTATCCATTTCAACCCTCTGTTTTAAGAATTAAGGGATTTTTAAAAATTAAATTCAAACATCTTATAAATAATGAAAAAATAATCTTTATTCTAACAGTTAGGCCATTGAGCTGGTATTCATTTCTACAGAGAAATCTCCAGCTAGGTCTTTTGAGGAGCTTCAGTGAGACAGTCTTCCCTAGAAAGTGCTGCCACCCCTCTCTCTGAATTAACATGACTCTCTCAGAGGTGATGGGTGTTGCCTTGAAGTAAGGGTTAGGGACCGAAGATACAAGGAAAAAATATTATTTCCTGCCTTTAAGCCTTTGCACCTGCTGTGGCAACATATTGACAAGCTCTTCTCCCACTTTACACCAGAGAATGCCTATTCATTCTTTATTTTTAAAATTAAGTATAGTTGATTTACAGTGTTGTGTTAGTTTCAGGGGTACAGCAAAGTGACTCAGAATATATATATATATTTATTTGTTTATATATATATATTATATATATAAATATATATATATCAGATTCTTTTCCCTTATAGGTTATTACAAAATATTGAGTATAGTTCCCTATGCTATACAGTAGGTCCTGATTGGTTATCTATTTTACACACAGTGGTGTGTATATATTAATCCCAAACTCCTAATTTATCCCTTCCCCGTCCTTTCCCCTTTGGTAACCATAAGTTTGCTTTCTATGTCTGTGAGTCTATTTCTGTTTTGTGAATAAGTTCATTTGTATGTTTTTTTAGATTCCACATATAAGTGGCATCATATGATATTTGTCTTTCTCTGTCTGACTTACTTCACTTAGTATGATAATCTCTAGTCGCATCCATGTTGCTGCAGATGACATTATTTCATTCTTATTTATGGTTGAGTAATATTCTATTGTATACACACCACATCTTCTTTATCCATTCATCTGTCGCTGGAGATTTAGGTTGCTTCCATGTCCTGGCTGTTGTAAATAGTGCTGCTATGGACATTGGGGTGCATGTATCTTTTCGACTTATAGTTTTCTGTGGTTATATGCCCAGGAGTGGGGTTGCAGGATCATATGGTAACTCTATTTTTAGTTTTTTAAGGAACCTACATACCGTTCTCCATAGAGGCTGCACCAATTTACATTCCCACCAACGTATTCATTCTTTAAATCCAACTCCAGTATCACTCTCCCTGAAGGCTTCCTTCATGTCTTCCAGGAAATATTAGCTGCTCCTATCATCTGTGTACTCAGTCCATAGCTGTCCTCCGTGTCATATTCTTGGTTTTACAATTTATTTACCTTCACACAAAACTTGAACTCCTCAAAGCTAGACACTTGACAAAGATATAATCTATTGATGTATCTTGTAGGATAGTTTTTGGTGTGTATTACACACCTGAGAAAGGCTTACTGAAATAAAATAAACAATGGGGTAGGTGCATGAATGAGTGAGTGTGAGTGAAGATGAAAAGACTCTTGTTCTCACAGGGAAGCTGCAACACAGTAAACAAGCGTTAAGGACGTGGGTTTCTGCCTTGAACCATGCAAATGCTAAGTATACAAAGAATGTCACAAGAGTTGTTTTGATGTGGAATAAAAATATCTAAAATCTTAGGCCCCGGTAACAAAAGGCCATAAAAAAGCAAGGTGGAGGACCCTCAGACACTGGTGATGTTGCCTGCTTTTTAGCAATTTTGTAAAGGATGGCATTTTGATGACTGTGAGAACAAGACTTTATTTTTCAAAGTGTCTCAAGTGATGTAAGTTGAGTTACAGAAATCTGGGAGCGAGGAGCATCTGACTTACAACCTTCTAGCTGGTTTCCTAGGTATGTGAGTCTAGGAGTATCTGGAGCCTGTTTCCCATATACTGGCTATGACCTTGCACTTCCTGACAAGCAGGCTGTCCTCATGATACTTATTATTCTGGTTGCCTTGCCAATTTTGAAAGCCTTGAGTCCTGAGAAAAATTATATAAGTCCCTGGCTAATAAGCCACTTAGCTACTAAGCCTACAACATAAAGAGGATAAGGGGTTATCGTCCAGGTGCTCTTTAGCGTGTCTGGTCACCTGTCAGGCAGTTCTTATGCGACATCTGTCATTTCTTTCCTGCTCCAGCCCCCTTTCCCTAGGTACCACCAATCTACCATATATGCTGCCCCTGAGGTCTCAGAAGCCCTCCAGGCACCATTGTACCTATCTAAAATACTATTATATTATGGATAAATGATTTAATTAGTATTCTTTCAAGTCCTAGAAAAGCTTAGCTTATACCCCAAATAGAGCAATTATTATTTTAAAAAATAACATTGAGTAAAGGAGTGTTTATTTTTTCCTTTTGGTATGTTCATTTTCTAAATTTCAAAGTAGAAAATTTCTAAATGTTTTAAAATAAATAAACTATCAAATCAGAAGCTGACTGTTTTATAGACGATGCTCTTGCAGAAAGTAATCCGTAAAGAACATCCAGCATGTTTACTACTGAAATGAGCTAGAACTGTCAATGCTGAACATCCTAATGAGGCTTCAGAAAGGTCAGGATTAACAATAGTCACTGATAGTTGAGTCAGTGCTTTTCTCCTGAGAGTAATGAGGTAAGTTGTGAAAAAAATGTTGAGGTATAATTAAACAGAATTAGATTTTCATACTCCTCAAGATTATTCATGCTGAAGGTTTCACCTGGGTTTCTCCTAGCCTTTGTTAGTCAGACAGCAAAAACAGAATTCAAACCAGATGGTTGTAATAAGGAGATGTTAGTGATGGAACTTCTTACAGAGGTGTGGTCAAAGTAGGGGACAAAGCGAGGGTCTATGAGACACCAAGAGCCTAACAGCAGTGAGAAACCTAGGCCTGAAGTGGCAAGAAGTAAAACAGTGTTAATGGGCTATGAGCTGAAGCTAAAGACCTGCCCAAAGGAGATATGGAAATGGAAGGTCATGACTACTTAAAGAAAAGAAAAAAAGCAAAGAAAAGAGAGCAGTCCAGAGCTAGAAGGATATGCAGAAGAAATATCCATAGCATGGGTCTCTTTTGCCCTATGGCTACCTGCTGGTGTTTACCATTGGTCAAATCCAAATGGAAGCCAGGTGGAGCTTTCTCCTCAGACCACTTACCAGAAGTTGTCTCACTGGTGTTGTCCTCATGGTCTATTGTTTTCTGGGACTCTGAAGTCTATTTTTTCCTGCTACCTATATGGAACTCTAAAGTTGCAGTATGCCTTACTGATTTCTTGCATTTTGCATTCTGATCCCCAGTCTTTATTAGAATGTTATACCATATATTTCAACTTGAGTGCCAACTCCTATTAGTAGCATTTGTTTAAAATATATTCTATAAGATTTATGTCTTTGGTATTTCTTACAGAATCAGAGGACTAAAAAAAACCACCTTCTAATATTGTATTAGTTTCAGGAGTACAACATAGTGATTCAGTATTTTTATAGATTATACTCCATTTAAAGTTATTATAAAATATTGGCTATATATATAAAAAAGACACACACACACACAAAACTTTCCAAAACAATTTGCAGTGTTTTCACCTAAATTATTTTTGCTTTTCCCATATTACAACTCTGAAATGTGAATTTGGGAATAAGATAAACATTTTGGTTGCTTTTAAATGTAATAAGTATATAATTTGCTGATATGTTTTATTAATATTTAAAACACTTTTATGTACTTCCTTAGGTTTCTGTATAGAACTTTTTCTTTAAATACTTAAAATCAAAGTCCAGCATTTGCACACAGATAGTTTTCAAGAATAATATATTAAATTTATTCTTTTAAATATGAAAGAAATTCCTTATAGTTTCATTAATAGAAATGAAATTGGAAACTAAAATCAACTTGTTCTTAGTTCACATCAATCTTTTATTATTTCATCCATTCATTCATGGAACAAAATATTTACTGATGACTATTACCATATGCCATTGAATATGTCATCAATTTAAGTAACATCCTGATTTCAGAAATACTAAAATGTGAAAAAATGTGCATTTTAGAATTGTTGAAATGATCTACGTGGTGGCTGTATTTCAATTTAGAATAACTTGAGTTGGGAAATAGCTTATGATCTAGAATTTATAACCAAAGGAAAGCAAAATAAAATGAAAAAAAATCAATATCTGGGTCCAGGGTGTCATTTTTGTATGTTGTTCTTCTTTTTTCAGTAAGTGTAATTTATACTTTGAATGTCAGAGCTGTGTTATACTTCTTTGACAGTCTCTGTAGTGTGATCACACAATATTATCATAGAATGTCAGTGATGAAAGAGGCTTTAGAAATCATTGAGTGATCTAGTCCAAACTCCTTCTATACAGAAGAGGGAATCAAAGTAGTGGATCAGACTTGCCCTAGTTACTCAACTAGTCTAAGTGGAGTGGAGACTAAAGTCCAGTTCTCAAATTCCTGGTCTAGTGTTTTATTCATTATCCAGTACGTTTTTAAGAGGTAGATATTCAGTGAATAGTAGCACATGTGCTTACTATGTGCTTACCGTTTCATAATTAATTAGTTACTGGGGTTAAATTTAAATATTAATACCCCACGTAGGTGTTAGAATTTTACTGTCATTTAACCTTAGTACCAAAAGGTTTAGTGATACCTTTGTGTCACCTTTGGTGCATTTGTGTGTTAATAGTTTTTAGTTTAGAAAAACTTCATCCAATTTTTGTTATACTGAATGGCTTATCCAGTCTTCTTTTGGGTGCCCTTATTCTTCCTTCCAGGAACAAGAATTAGAATGAAAGAAATAAACATGTATAAGTAATTTGTATGTTTAAAAAATAGAATATGTATAAGTAATTTGATCATTTATTTATTCATCCAATCCTTATTAAGCACTGAATTATCCATTTTCAGTGATGAGTGTTCTCATTTCCTTAATTAATTTTGTTGTGCTTAGTAATAAGATTACTGCTCCCCCATTTCCTAAGCTAACTATTTATTTTGGAGTCATGTAGATATAGTGGAAATGAGAAAGAAATATGTCTTGGACACACTGAATTAATTTATTTTGTCATAAGAACTATTCTGCTCTAATGTGCTTTTAATCTACTGTTTTCAAGTATATAATCTTCTACATTTACTTTTATATCATTGATTACATAAAAAAAAGCTTACCCTGAAGCCTTGCAAATTGTTGAGTAGTATTTTTTATACAAATTCTTAAGTATTCAAAGACAAATTATTTCCAGCATAAGTAGGAAATGATTGGTAGTATTTCTGTTGAGTAAACAAAACTGATTTTGCCTTTGAATATAACTACTTTGGCACTAAGCTTTGTTGAAATGTTAATGTAGATGTGATGTGTAAACATTCAGAAAATGTAAATCAAATTGGAAAATTCCAGGTGGAGACATATATTCCTTAAAAGCTGCAGAATATAATTATGCACATAAATACCAGTTGGCTTTCTTCATTCTGACTACAAAGTTAAAGCTTCATGTCCATTTCTGCTTTTCAGTCCTTCATACCTTACATCTCTTGTTCACCCTCCTCAGCTAATCTTCTGAAGGCACAGCACCTGAAGCCCAGTATTTAAGAATGTTGGTTTTGCCATAATTCAAAAAGACACAGGCACCCCAATGTTCATTGCAGCACTATTTGCAATAGCCAGGACATGGAAGCAACCTAAATGCCCATCGACAGACGAATGGATAAAGAAGATGTAGTACATATATACAGTGGAATATTACTCAGCCATAAAAAGGAACAAAATTGAATCATTTGTAGAGACGTGGATGGACCTAAAGACTGTCATACAGCATGAAGTAAGTCAGAAAGAGAAAAACAAATATCGTATATTAACTCATATATGTGGAATCGAGAAAAATGGTACAGATGAACCGGTTTGCAGGGCAGAAATAGAGACACAGATGTAGAGAACAAACGTATGGACACCAAAGGGGGAAGGTGGGGGTGGGGTGGTAGTGTGATGAATTGGGAGATTGGGATTGATATATATACACTGGTGTGTATAAAATAGATAACGAATAAGAACCTGCAGTATAAAAAATTAAATAAATAAAATTAAATTTAAAAAAAAGAAAAAAAATGTTGGTTTTGGAGTTACAATGGCTTAAATACAAATCTTGGCTGAGACTCCTAACTAGATATATGATTTTAGACATGCTGCTTGATTTGAGACTCGGTTCTCTTATATGTAAAATATAAAATGTAATAGAACTTCACAAGATTACTCTGACAATTTAGAAGGAAAATGAATGGAATTTGTTGTTGTTGTTCAGTGCATAGCATTTGATATATTTTAACTGCTGTTTCTATTTTGCACTACTTACACAGAAAAAATTAAATTCCTAAAGCTAGGGAACACATAAGCTAGAGCAACCAAAGTCAGTGCCTTGAGGATATGATGGTCCTGTCTCACTAAAAAGCCAGGAGTACAGCACAGCTTAGAGAACTCTCACTGAAAGAATAACACAGAGCCGAAATACAGCTCAAAACCAGTGAAGCTATTCCCAGGAAAGCAGGGTAAGAGTCAGCAAGTGTTTTGCCAAGTAAGCACTTAAGAAGAGGAGCCCTCCATGGAGATTTGTGCAGCAGCTATCAGAAATAACCAATAGCTAGAACTATAGAAACAGAGTTGGGGAAGAGTTGATAGGATTTTTGAGATAATAGCTTACCGTATTTTTAAAAACCAAAGCACACTCAACCCTTCCTCCCCCTTTCAAAATCTGTAGTTTAAAATTTCTGAATTTGAAATTGACCTTACAGTTGAGCTTAATGTCTTATCTCCTGCCTGGGCATGGAGGGGGATATTAAATTAATTATTTGTCTTACAATAACTCATATCTCTGGGTTGAGGAAATAGGATATGTTTTGATATATTAATTAATAACTTTTAATAATTGCAGATGGAAATATGGAAAAATTCTTCTTATTTAAACATAATCCTTAATACAGACCATACTTTTATATAAAATCATAGACTGACATGGAATGTCAAATATAATGGGACACTCAAGAAGACCAATCCAGGATCACAGAGATGGAAAATCCAAAATGGGATCAAGACATAGATATTTCCCATTGTTTGGTCAATTCCTTAATACCAGAACCACAAGTATATTTCTTATGGTTTATAGACAGTAGGTTTATGTCCAGTTCACTTTTTGGTTAACTGTACATAGGTTTCACCTCACAGAGTGGCTAAATCCCTTTGAATTAAATTTTATGTTGTTTTCATGAAGTCCTGAATTAGAAGAATTCAATTCTTTTATAAGACAGGTAGTGAATAAAGCTTTTAATTGTACAGATAGGTGCCAGGACCAGATGGATATCTATCTGATAAATGCAGTAAGAATTGTTTAACAAAGAGTAGGTGAGACATGCAAGAAGCTTTCTAAGAATGGTTTCCAGATAAGGCCTGTTTATGTTTGGTGACTGTGTTAACCGCCTGCTCTGTCCTTACATGGTTCCCTATTGTCTATTTAATTTTGGGTATTGAAGTCCATCAGCAGTCAAGCTCTGACCATAGTTCAATCAACTTTTCCAACCTCATTCCCTCAGCTATGTCTTTGACATCCAGTCAAAGCATATCTTTCTCTAAGCATGCTGTTTCTATCCTGCTTCCATGCTGTCACTCATCATGTCCCACCATCCTGCCTTATCTCTGTAGGATGAAATCCTAAAGAAACTTCAAAGGATAACTCAAATTGTTACCATCCACTAAGACAATTTTCTTGATTATCATAGGATTAATTCCTACTCTCAGATCTTCTTTAGCACATTTTTGTATTTCTGCTTTTAGCATTTGCTATGATTACCTTTGCATTATACTAATTCTTAGACATTATATCTCTGATTATTTATGACACTGTCTTTCTAGTAAAGATTGCACATTTATTTTATATACATACTGCCGCACATGTATTTTATGTGTATTTTAAACACATACTGTGTTTGGACACTATAGCAGTATGGAGATGAAATGACCATACTCCCTTCTCTCCCAGATTGAAAATCTAGTAAGGGCAGAGAAAAGAAAATCTCTAAAATTGAGTTTGATAAATACCATTGTAGGTTTATAAAAAAGTCACAGGGTATAAATGAGTGACACCTAAGTTAATCTTCATTTTAGGGGATACTGAGGGTCTGGGTCAGAAAAAATTTCCAGGAGGAAGCTAAATATTAACTTTGTAAATAGCCCTTTCCTTATATTCTCTCATTTAAACCATTTTGGGTGTAGTTCTGTCCATATAATTATTAAAAATCAGATTTACTGTCTTTTAATTCTTTGCTCAAATCTCTGTTCTAATATTTATTCCATGCTTCTTTATGCTTGTATTTGTGTGTGTGTGCGTGTGTGTGTGTGTCTGTGTGTGTCAGGTATTTGTGTGTTTATCCAGCAGGACTGTGAAACCTTGATTAGGATATATAGTGTGTCTGTACACTTTGTACTCTGAAAGTATTTGTTTCATATCCTTACACCTTTACAAGGCTGTGAACTCTTGGAGCAAATGCCACCATTTACTCTTAATCATATCGACAGGTACTCAGCTCAATACCTGTAACATACAGGGCAAGTACTCAATAAATATGTTAAACTAGATTGATTAATGTCTATGTGCATTTTTTTCAGGAGGAAAAGGTCTGCTGCAATTTTTAGTTGGAATATATAAGTGTTCTTGTTACTATATATAGTCTGTAACTTCATGGAGGAAAGTCTTTGAGGGTGGAAGAGACAGATTTGCAAGCTGGAGAAAAAAAATGTGTCAATACACAGGAGAATGGCAGAGGGAGAAATAGATGGAGTGGGAAGCTGGGGACAGTGAAGGTGGTAAAGTGAAACACAAAATGACAATAAACCATTTAAAAATAATTTGTCCCAGCTAATCTAAATTAATCTTTGCTGAAAATTATATCTTTTTGGTTCACTTTTTGGGAAGGTAGCAATTTAGGCTAGGGAAAAAGTAGGTAAGTTCAAATTTCCATGGAAACAATTATCATAAAATATTGATTGATGAGGATATTAGGAAGCAGGAAAGGAAAGAGATAGTTGCCATGGAAACATGGACATTCAGAGAAATGCACTTGAAGAGATTCCTACTTATTTCTTTCAGCTAAATATCTGATTAACCTAAAATTGCTACACCTTAGTTTCTAATTTATTTTTAATATTCCTTAAGATTTGTTTAAGAACTTTTTTCTATCTTAGTAAGTTATATTCACAGAAATTTAAGGAATATTTTTTGATTTCAATTCTATAAGACATCACTCTTTTATGATTATAGAATCTTTTTTAAATGATATATTTATTTGAGAAGCTATGAAAGCATTATTTTATAAACATGAATCATTTAGATTTCTTTAAAGCATACTCTTTTCTTTAAAGTAATGCTAATAATGACAGTTTTTTAATGAAATTTCCATTGCTGCTTTTAATTTGCACTGAATAGCAGCATAAAATATAAATATTAAGAGATCATTTCTAGTATGATGGTACCATAAAAACAGGCTCACTTTTTCTCTAAACAAGTTTTTAAAAAAAATTTTATTGAAATATAGTTGATTTACAGTGTTGTGTTAGTTTCAGATGTAGAGCAAAGTGATTCAGTTATACACATATATGTATAATTATATATCAATTCTTTTTTCACATTCCCTTCCATTATAGGTTATTACAAGATATTGAGTGTAGTTCCCTGTGCTATACAGTATGTCATTTTTGGTTATCTATGTTATATATAGTAGAGTGTATATTTTAAGCTTTTATAACTTGGATTTTGAGACCCTTTTTAGGTTTAGAATTTTATTTGGGTTATTTTGACTGTCAACTTACTATGGAAACAAGGAAGTTTCTATTATGGACAGTATATTTGTAGTTGAGGAATATGTAGAAATTAGATGATTGAAAAACATTCATGTTTATAAAAATGCAACATGCAGAAATTTGAATTGATAAAGCAGGATATTAAACTTTAGTGTTACCTGTACATTGTAGGATTCAAGTTTTAAAGTTCCCTTTGATGAGTACTTTAGATAATATATCCTGAAGTGATTCTTTACTTTCTTAGTCCTGTAAAACCGAAATGTAAAGAGGTTACAGAGAATACATGATTTCCTGCCAGGTACTGATACACCTTAAGTGTCACACTTAGATTGAATTACCTTTCTGAGAATTGCTTTCTCCTCCTGCTGTCACCTCTTGTCATCTTTGGCATTCAGAATTCAGTGTTTGAAAAGGAAGGCATGTAGATCTTTTGTGGATAGCCCACATGTTATTACTGATCTTTTGTATCTCAAACAATATGTTACAAGAAAAGCCTCATTAGATGCTGTAAGACTAGGTATTATCCACAATCTTAGGAAAATACAACATGTTGATTTTTCATACACTGCAGGCAACAGAAAGCCCTCTTATTTTCTTAAGGTCATACAACTTGATAGGTAGGAAGGACTTAGAGGTGAACTTGTCCAACTCTTTCATTTCATTTCATTTCAAAGGGAAAAACACTGAGGAAGAAAGAGGTTAGGTGATGAATTTAAGGCTGTGTCTCCTGTTTGTCCCTGTAGTGTTCTCTCCATGGCACCAGTAGGTCTCTAAGGCATGGCTTGGGTATACTTTAGCCTATACCCTCATCTCTATTAACTTACCCCTAAGCCACCACAAATAAATGTACACCAATAGACTGCTCACTATGTAAATGAAACTTCAAAACAAATCCTGTTCACTGGGTGCTTCTTCTATACTAGAGATTGATGAATACCATGGAAAATGCTTGAGAAATAATGACCAAGCAGTAAAGAGTGGTGTGTGTGTGCCTAAAAAGGATTAACCTTCCTCCAAAAGGATAAGTATCCAAATCACTACAAGTGAAGGAGGCAGACCTGACTTCTTCTATAATTACTTTAGTAAGACTTTCCTTACCTCTTCTCAGTACTTCAGTATATGGACATTTTGCAATATCTTTGAGAAAAATTCTACTGTTGGGATGAGGTCCCAGGATGGCGAGGTAGAAAGAACCTGAGCTAACCTCCTTTCATGGGCAGACCAAAATTACAACTATTTACAGAACAACTATTGATGAAAAAGACCAGAAACTATCAGAAAAGATCTTCTACAACTAAAGATATAAAGAAGGAACCATGAGATGGGTAGGAGGGTAGGGTCGTTATATAGTCAAGACCCATACCTCCAGGTGGGTGATCCACAAATGGGAGAATAATTACAATTGCAGAGGTTCTTCCCAAGGAGCAAGGGGTCTGAGCCCCACATTGGGCTCCCTAGCCTCAGGGTGCTGTGCCGGGAAGACAAGCTCCCAAAACACTTGGCTTTGAAGGTCTGTGGGGCTTAATTTCAGGAGCCCCAGAGGGCTGGGAGAAATAGAGACTCCACTCTTAAAGAGCACACACAAAATCTCACATGCTCTGGGACCCAGGGCAGAAGCGCTAATTTGAAAGGATCTTGGGTCAGACAGACCTGCTGATCTTGGAGAGTCTCCCAGAGAGGCAGAAGACAACTGGAGCTCACCCTGGGAACACAGACACTAGCAGCAGCCATTTTGGGATACTTATATTACCACGTGGACACTGGTGCTGGCAAGTGCCATTTTTCAATCCTCCTTCTAGCTCACTGGCCTGAGGACCCAGCGCTACACCCTCCCACCAGCCTGTAGCGCAACTGCTGAGATACCTGGGACCAAACAACTAACTGGGCAGGGACACAGCCCCACTCACCAGCAGACAGGCTGCCCGCAACTTCCCCTGAACATGGCCCTGCCCACCATAGTGCCCAAGTCCTGGCCCCACACACACGGGTACAGGACTAGACCTAGGACCTCCCTAGGGCTCTGCATCCAGAGACCCCAGGACACAGCTCTGTCCACCAATGGGCAGGCACCCCCAGAATCCCCTGCCAAACCCACCAGTGAGCCTGCTCTAGCTTTAGGACCAGCCTCACGCATCAACAGGCAGACACCAGCCCAGAACCACTGCAACCCCGAAACCTGATGTCACAGTACTGAGCCCACCCACCAGCAGGGCACCACCAGCCCTATGACCAGCTGGGCCCTGACCCAGCCCACCAGCAGGCCAACACTTCGGGACACCCAGGACACTGCAGTCAGCTGTCTCAGGAACTGGCCCCAACCACTAGCAGTTCCACATGAGTTCTGGAACCCCTGGGCCCTGAATCCAGACCTCAGGACCTGGCTCTGCCTGTCAGTGAGCTAGCACTAGCCCTGGGGACCTGCAGCCACTGCTTTATAACCTGGCCCTGCCAACCAGGGGCCATCAGTCTCCACACAAGGAACGGCCTGGAAACGAACCAGACCAGGGGCCAGTCACACCTATCAGGCCACCCACATTAGTCAGCCTACCACAACAGAAGGACCCATGCAGCCCACATGGGGGCACCCCTAGAGCATATAGCTCTGTTGATCAGAGGCGTGTGCACTGCTGGGAGGCATAAGACATCTCCTACAAAAGGTCACTTCTCCAAGGTCAGGAAACATAACTAACCTACCGGAGACATCAAAAATAAAAACAGCAAGTTAGGCAAAATGAGGTGGCAGAGGAACATGTTCCAAATGAAGGAACAACATAAAACCCCAGAAGAAGAACTAAGTGACGTGGAGATAGGCAATCTACCTGAGAAAGAGTTCAAAGTAATGATTGTAAAGATGATCAAAAAACTTGGGAGAAGAATGGATGAACAGAGTGAGAAGTTAGAAGTTTTTAACAAAGAGTTAGAAGATATAAAGAACAACCAAACAGAGATGAAGAATACAATAACTGAAATGAAAACTTCTACAGAAGGAATCAGCAGACTAAATGATACAGAGGAACAGATCAGTGAGCTGGAAGAGAGAGTAGTGGAAAACACTGAAGCTGAACACAGCAAAGAAAAGAAGAGGACAGCTTAAGAGACCTCTGAGACAACATCAGGCATACTAACATTCACATTATAGGGGTCCCAGAAGGAAAAGAGAGAGAAAGGGGCAGAGAACATATTTGGAGACATAAAGGCTGAAAACTTCCAGGAAGCACAGAGATTCCCAAACAGGATCAACCCAAAGAGGACTACACCAAAATACATTGTAATTAAAATGGCAGAAATTAAAGATAAAGAGAAAAATATTAAAAGCAGCAAGGAAAAGGCAACAAGTTACATATAAGGGAACTCCCATTAGGCTATCAGCTACTTTTCAGCAGAAGCCCTACAGGCCAGAAGGGAGTGGCACCATATGTGATGAAAGGGGAAAATCTATAACCAAGAATAGTCTACCTGGCAAGGCTCTCATTCAGATTCGATGAAGAGATCAAAAGTTGTACAGACAAGCAAAAGCTAAAAAAGTTCAACACCACCAAACCAGCTTTACAAGAAATGTTAAAGGGACTTTAAGCAAAAAAGAAAAGGCCACGGCTAGAAACATGAAAATTACGAAAGGAAAAAGCTCATTGGTAAATGCAATTATACAGTAAAGGTAGTAAATCAACCACATACAAAGCTAGTAGAAAGGTTAAAAGACAAAAGTAGTAAAATCATCTATATCTGCAATAAGCAGTTATGGGGTACACAAAACAAATAGATATACAATAAGATGTCAAAAACAGTAATTGTGAAGGGATGAGAGTAAAAATGCAGTGTTGTTTAAATGAGTTTGAAATCAAGAGATAAGCAACTTAAAATAACCAGGTATATTTATAGATTGCTATATATATAAACCTTATGGTAACCATGAACCAAAAACCTATAATAGATACACATACAAAAAGAGAAAGGAATGCAAACATAACACTAAAGACAGTCATCAAATTACAATAAAAGAGAACAAAAGAAGACTTACAAAAGGAACAAAAAAGACCTACAAAAACAACCCCAGAATAATTAACGAAATGGTAATAAGAATATACATATACTGTTTTTTAGATTCTCTTCCCATATAGGCTATCACAGAGTATTGAGTAGAGTTCCCTGTGCTATACAGTAGGTCTTTATTAGTTACCTATTTTATATATAGTAGTGTGTATATGTCAATCCCAATCTTCCAATTTTTCCCCCCCTTACCCCTAGATAACCACAAGATTCTTTCCTACATCTGTAACTCTATTTCTTTTTTGTAGATAAGTTCATTTGTACTCTTTTTTAAGATTCCACATATAAGTGATACCATATGATATTTGTCTTTCTCTGTCTGACTTCACTCACTATGACAATAGGTCCATCCATGTTGCTGCAAATGGCATTATTTTGTTCTTTTTTATGGCTGAGTAATATTTCATTGCCCATCGTCTATATCCGTTCCTCTGTTGATGGACATTTATGTTGATTCCATTTCCTGGCTGTTGTAAATAGTGCTGCAGTGAACATTGGGGTCCATGTATCTTTTTGAATTATAGTTTTCTCTGGATGTGTGCCCAGGAGTGGGATTGCTGGATCATATGGTAGCTCTATGTTTACTTTTTTTAAGGAACCTCTGTACTGTTCTCCGTAGTGGTTGTACCAATTTACGTTTCCACCAACAGTGCAAGAGGATTCCCTTTTCTCCACACCCTCTCTGGCATTTACTGTTTGTAGATTTTTTGATGATGGCCATTCTGACCAGTGTGAGGTGATACCTCATTGTAGTTTTGATCTGCATTTCTCTATTAATTAGTGATGTTGAGCATCTTTTCATGTGCCTCTTGGCCATCTGTATGTCTTCTTTGGAGAAATGTCTATTTAGATCTTTCATCCATTTTTTGATTGGGTTGTTTGTTTTTTTGATACTAAGCTGCATTAGCTGTTTGTATATTTTGGAGATTAATCCTTTGTCAGTTGCTTCATTTGCAAATATTTCTCCCATTCTGTGGGTTGTCTTTTCATTTTGTTTATAGTTTCCTTTGCTGTGCAAAAGCTTTGAAATTTCATTAGGTCCCATTTGTTTATTTTTGTTTTTATTTTCCTTATTCTAGGAGGTGGATCACAAAAGACCTTGCTGTGATTTATGTCAAGGAAAACATATGCCTATGTTTTCCTCTAAGAGTTTTATAGTATCCAGCCTTATATTTAGGTCTTTAATCCATTTTGAGTTTATTTTTGTGTATGGTATTAGGGAGTGTTTTAATTTCATTCGTTTACATATAGCTGTACAGTTTTCCCAGCATCACTTATTGAAGAGGCTGTCTTTTCTCCACTGTATATTCTTGCCTCCTTTGTCATAGATTAGATGACCATAGGTGTGTGGTTTAATCTCTCGATTTTCTGTCCTTTTCTACTGATCCATATTTCTGTTTTTGTGCCAGTACCATACTATTTTGATGACTGTAGCTTTGTAGTATACTCTGAAGTCAGGGAGCCTGATTATCCAGCTCTGTTTTTCTTTCTCAAGATTGCTTTGGCTACTCATGGTCTTTGTATTTCCATACAAATTGTAAAATTTTTTGTTCTAATTCTGTGAAAACTGCCATCAATAATTTGATAGGGATTATATTGAATTTGTAGATTGCTTGGGGTACTATAGTCATTTTCACAATATTGATTCTTCCAATCCAAGAACATGATATATCTCTCCATCTATTTGTGTCATCTTTTATTTCTTTCATCAGTATCTTATAGTTTGCTGAATATAGGTCTGTTACAAGACACAAAGAGGGACATTATATAATGATAAAGGGTTTAATCCAAGAGGAAGATATAACAGTTGCAAATAAATGTGCACCCAACATAGGACCACCTAAATACATAAAGCAAATATGAACAAACCTAAAGGGAGATACTGACAGTAACACAATAATAGTAGGCAGACTTTAACACCCTAATTACATCTATGGACAGGTCATCCAGACAGAAAATCAGTAAGGAAGCACTGGCCTCAAGTGACACATTAGACCAGATAGTCTTACTAGATATATAGAGATACAGATAGATATAGATAGATATAGATATAGATATAGATATATAGATATAAAACATTCCATCCAAAAGCAGCAGAATATACATTGTTTGCAAGTGCACATGAAACATTCTCCAGGACAGATCACATGCTAGGCCACTAAACAAGCCTTGGTAAATTTAAGAAAATTGAAATCATATTAAATATCATTTCCAACCACATCACTATGAGACTAGAAATCATGAACAAGAAAAAAAACTGCCAAAACACAAACATGTGGAGGCTAAACAATATGCTACTAAACAACCAATGGATCACTGAAGAAATCAAAGAAGAAATCAAATACACTTGGAGACAAACGAAAACAAAAACACAATGATCCAAAATCTATGGGATGGAGCAAAAGCAGTTCCAGAGGGAAGTTTATAGCAAAACAAGCTTTCCTCAGGAAACAAGAAAAATCTCAAATAAACAATCTAACCTTACACCTAAAGGAACTAGAAAAAGAAGAACAAACAAAACTCAAAGTTAGTAGAAGGAAAGAAATCGTAAAAATCAGAACAGAAATAAATGAAACAGACACTAAAAAATATAACAAAATTAAGAGTTGGTTCTTTGAAAAGATAAACCAAACTAATAAACCTTTAGCCAGACTCATCAAAAAAAAAAAAAATAGAGAGAGAGAGGGCCCTAATCAATAAAATCAGAAATGAAAAAGAAGTTACAACTGAAACCACAGAAATACAAAAGATCATAAGAGACTACTACCAACAATTATATGCAAATAGAATGGACAACCTAGAAGAAGAGGACAAATTCCTAGAAATGTACAATTTTCCATTACTGAACCAGGAAGAAATAGAAAATATGAACAGACCAATTGCCAGTAATGAAATTGAATCAGTAATTTTAAAAACTACCCCCCCTAAAAAAGTCCAGGACCAGATGGCTTCACAGGTGAATTCTACCAAATGTTTAGATAAGAGTTGACACCTATCCTTCTCAAACTATTCCAAAAAATTGCCGAGGAAGGAGCACTTCCAAATTCTTTCTATGAGGCCAACATCACCCTGATACCAAAACCAGGCAAGAACCTCACACAAAAAAGAAAATTACAGACCAGTATCACTGATGAAGTTAGATGTAAAAATCCTCAACAAAATATTAGCAAACTGAGTCTAACAATACATTAAAAGGATCATACACCATGATCAAGTGGGATTTATCCCATAGATGCAAGAATTATTCAATATCTGCAAATCAATCAATGTGATAACACCACACTAAAAAATTGGAGAATAAAAATCATACGATCATCTCAATAGATGCAGAAAAAGCTTTTGACAAAATTCAACATCCATTTATGATAAAAAAAAACTCTTTAGCAAATTGGCCTGGGGAACATTACTTCAACATAATAAAGACCATATATGACAAGCCTACAGGTAACATCATACTCAATGGTGAAAAGCTGAAACATTTCCTCTAAGGTCAGGAACAAGACAATGAGGCCCATTCTCACCACTTTTATTCAACATAGTATTGGAAGTCCTAGCCACATCAATCAGAGAAGAAAAAGACATGAAAGGAATCCAAATTGGAAAGGAAGAAGTAAAACTCACTGTTGGCAGATGACATGAAACTATACATAGAAAATCTTAAAGATGCCACAAAATAACTACTAGTGCTGTTAATGAATTTGGTAAAGTTGTAGGCTACAAAATTAATATACAGAAATCTGTTGCATTTCTATACACTAACAACGAACTATCAAAAAGAGAAATTGAGGAAACAATCCCATTTACAATTGCATCAAAAAGAATAAAATACCTAGGCAAAAACCTACCTATGGAGATAAAAGACCTATACTTGGAAAGATATAAGACAATGATGAAAGAAATTGAAGATGACACAAACAGATGGAAAGATAAATCATGTTAATGAATTGGAAGAGTTAATATTGTTAAAATGACCATACTACCCAAGGCAATCTACAGGTTCAATTCAATCCTATCAAAATATCAATGGAATTTTCCACAGAACTAGAACAAATAATTTTAAAATTTGTATGAAAACACAAAAGACCTTGAATAGCCAAAACCATCTTGAGAAAGAAGAACAGAGCAGGAGGTATCATACTCCCTGAATTCAGACTGTACTACAAAGCTACAGTAATCAAAACAGTATGGTACCAGCACAAAAACAGACACATAGATCTGTGGAACAGAATAGAGTGCCCAGAAATAAACCCACACACTTATGGCCAATTAATCTATGGCAGAGGAGGCAGGAATTTACAATGCAGAAAAGACAGTCTCCTCAATAAGTGGTGCTGGAAAAACTGGACAGGTACATGTAAAAGAATGAAAGTAGAATGTTTTCTCACACCACCATTTACACAAGTAAGCTCAAAATGGATTAAAGGCCTAAATGTAAGACTAGAAACCATAAAACTCCTAGAAGAAAATGTAGGCAGAACACTGTTTGACATAAATTGTAGCTATAATTTTTTGGATCTGTCTCCTAAGGCAAAGGAAACAAAAGAAAAAACAAACAAATGTGACCTAATTAAACTTAAAAGCTTTTGTACAGCAAAGGAAACCATCGACAAAATGAAAAGACAACCTGCTGAATGGGAGAAAATATTCGCAAATAATATAACCAATAAGGGGTTAATATCCAAATTATATAAACAGCTCATACAGCTCAATATCCAAAAAAGAAACAACCCAGTTAAAAAATGGGTAGAAGACCTGAATAGACATTTTTCCAATAAAGTCATACAGATGGCCAACAGGCACGTGAAAAGATGCTCACCATTGCTTAATCATCAGAGAAATGCAGATCAAAACCATGATGAGATACCACCTCACACCTGTCAGAATGGCTGTCATCAAAAAGATTACAAATAATAAATATTGGCGAGGATGTGGAGAAAAGGGAACCCTTGTTTATTGTTGGTGGAAATGTAAATTGGTTCAGCCACTGTGGAAAATGGTATGGAGTTTCCTCAAAAGCTTAAAATAGAACTACCATATGATCCAGCAGTTCCACTCCTGAGTATATATATATTCAAATAAAACAAAAACATTAATTTGAAATGATACATCAACCTTAATGTTCATAGCAGTGTTATTTACAGTAGGCAAGATACAGAAGCAACCTAAGTGTACATCAGTAGACGAACGGATAAAGAAGATGTGTATATGTGTGTGTGTGTGTATACACACACACACACACACACACACACACACAATGGAATACTACTCAGCAATAAAAAAGAAGGAAAATTTGACATTTGCAACAACATGGGTGGACCTGAAGAGTATTATGCTTAGTGAAATAAGTCAGAGAAAGATAAATACTTATATCACTTTTATATTACTTATATCACTTTTTTTTTCCAGCCTCTCCAGACCCACTTTCCCTATTCTTACCCTCGTCCCTTCTTTGAGATATAATGGTATGACTATGTCTCCCCCTTAAGCTTTTTGAAAAAAAATTCATTTACATCTACCTTCAAGTTTTTGTTGGCAACAAGCTCAATAGGAGACCAAATAACATGGTGTTCCCTAAATCACATATTAATTTAAACTGCAACAATGCAAGTGTGGGTTCCAGAACTCTGGAAATCCTTCTCTGGCACCTTTGTGGACTCCATTTGGAACTCTGAGCCTAGTTTTTGATGCTGTCCTTGAGGACATTGACAAAGATAAATCATCCCAGGAAGGGTGTGCAGGTTGTTTAATGCTATGGAAACCACAGTATAGAAGGAAAGAGTTGAAAGACGTAGGGATATTTCATATGAAAAAGAGTAGACACAGGATATAGAAGAGCCATCTTTAAATAAAGAGAGGGCGTTAATGCAGAGTGGAATGGTCCTTAGGAAAGTCAAGCCCAGAGCCCTTCAGACATTGCTTTTATTTTGTAGCGCTATAAGTAGAGCATAAACAAATAACACCTACTTTTTTGGCAGACATCTCTGCCCATTTGAGACTCACTGCCTGTGTCAGAAAAGGTTCTGGAGATGTGATTGCTCATTGTTATGTCCTTAGGAGGGGGGTTAGAAGTACTCTGGGTTAATGAATTAGTTTGTACACTTATAATGGCAAACATATCCAAATGTTTCTTGGTCACAAAATATTGTTAGTTAAAATGACGCACTCCTTGGTAAGGAGTAATCAGGTCATGCTTTCTTTCGCTCAATAATTATTTGATATTCATTCACATAGCACTTATTAAACCATCCATTCATGTAAGAGAAGCTTACTGAGCAAAGATACTTGGACAAAAGAGAACAAATACGGGGGGCTTAAAGAACCTAAGTCCTGTGAATAATGCCTTTAAAAAAAATTGTGCTAGGGCTTCCCTGGTGGCGCAGTGGTTGAGAGTCCGCCTGCCGATGCAGGGGACACGGGTTCGTGCCCCAGTCCGGGAAGATCCCACATGCCGCGGAGTGGCTGGGCCTGTAAGCCCTGGCCGCTGAGCCTGCGCGTCCGGAGCCTGTGCTCCACAACGGGATAGCCCACAGCAGTGAGAGGACCACGAACCGCAAAAAAAAAAAAAAAAAAAAAAAAAATTGTGCTAAAATGCACATAATATTTACCATTTTAACCTCTTTAACGTATAAAATCTTTAGTACATTCACAGTGTTTTGTAACTATCACCACTCTAGCTCCAGAATATTTTCATCACCCCAGAAGGAAAGAAACCCTGTATCCGTTAACACAATTACTCATTTCCCCCTCCCCCAGCCCCTGGCTACTACTAACTTGCTTCCTGTTTGTCTCTATGAATTTGCCTATTCTGGGTATTTTATATAAATGGAATCACATAATATGTGGCCTTTTATGTCTGGCTTCTTTCATGCAGCATAATGTTTTCAAGGTTCATTTATGTTGCAGCATGTATCCGTACTTCATTTCTTTTTATGGCTGAATCATAGTCCACTGTACTGTATAGATATACCACATTTCGTCCATCCATCAGTTGATGGACAATTGGGTTGTATCCACATTTTAATTATTGTGAATAGTTGTACTGTGAACACTTTTGTGCAAGTTCTTGTTTAGATAGCTGTTTTATGTTGTTTATGTAGATACCTAGGAACGGAATTGTGGGATCATATGATAATTCTTTAACTTACTGAGGAACTTCATTTTCTTTTTTTTTTTTTTTTTGCGGTACACGGGCCTCTCACTGCTTGGCCTCTCCCGTTGCGGGCTCAGCGGCCATGGCTCATGGGCCCAGCCACTCCACGGCATGCGGGATCCTCCCGGACCGGGACACGAACCCGTGTCCCCTGTATCGGCAGCCGGACTCTCAACCACTGCGCCACCAGGGAAACCCTTCTTTTTCTTTTTTAAAGTGAGACTTCAGGCTTCGTATTCTCTGGTTTGCCTACAATTTGCAGTATTAGGAAAGGTTGTCAGTACCTTTATTCCCACCTCTTTAGAGATTTAGCAATATCCACTTAGACATAGGAAAAAAATTCTATTCATGATCGTGACCAAAATCTTATAAATATTTAGGAAATGTATAAATCTATAGGGGGATTTCTGCATGTCCTCAGGCCAGCATTCCATATCATCCCTTGTCCACTAGGTGTTGTGCAAGTGGGACCCTGAGCCTGCTGCTTCCAAGTTGGTCTCTACACCATACATTGGGATGAGGACATCCAGGCCTTCTGAGCTGGTTAAATCCTGGCTCTTGCTAGTGTTTGCCAGGCAGAAATGTGCTTTCATATTTTTATGTTTTTCAAGAGATACTGGAAATCTAGATTTTATGTAATATTCTAATTTTTAAATGTTGGCAATGTATTCACATAAATAAATAAATAAATAAATAAATAAATAACCAACGAACCAACCAACCAACCACTGTGTGAGCCAAGCAAAACAAAACTGGAAATTTAATTTGGCTAACAGACCATCAATTTACTAATTTTGCTCTCTTTTTCTTCACGAGTATACCACCATTCAGAGCATTATAATAACAATAAAGTCAATGATAGCTAGTGCATTTCTTCTGACTACTACATTCCAGGTACTAGTCTAAGCATTTGACACATGTCAGCTTAATTTAATTCTCATGACAATTCAATGAGGTAGGTGTAATTTCTTTATCTTCATTTCTGTAGAGCACTTCTTAGAGTATTTCAGTTACTTATTTTTGAATTTTACTTCCTTTATATACTGTAGGCAATTTGTGGGCAGGGACAATGCTTTATTTACATTCATGACCCCAGGACTGAATGCAGTGCCAAGTATATGTAGATACCCTCTAAATTTCAGTTAAGTGAATGAATGAATTGTATCCGTCTCTAAGAATTGTATAATTCTTGTCTACTCTAAAATAGTAGAAACAATCACTAATATTTAAGGCTTTCTATGTGCTTGGGATATTGTCAGGCACATATCAGTGCTATTAGGTTATTAATAAAGCGCACACCTTGAAGAAGTTGGTTTCTGGGACTCTAGAAAAACTTTCTGATTCTAATCTTGTCTCAGTTATAATTTGTGTGATCGTGATCAAGTCACACACCTCTATGTACCTTATTTTTATTATCTTCAAAATGGTGATAATGATGTAATGAGAATCCTGTCCTCATGTTTACCATGTGCTCTGTGCTGTTCTAAGCAATTTATGGGAATGATCTCTCTTAATTATATCTAGCTCCTGGACTTTGTGAGGATTAAATGAGTTAATTCATGTAAAGCATTTCTAGTTTGCTGGCACACAGTGAGCATTCAATACAGTTGGCTATTATTATTATGCCCATTTTACTAAGAGGAAATTTAGTAGTAGACTTGAGTAAATTGTCTAGGGTTACATGACTAGCAAACTGCAGAATTTGGATTCAGACCACTGCCTACCTGGCTTAAAGCTTCTTTCCTTAACCACCATGGCGTACTGCCCATCTCCCTGAATATTCCTTTCCTTTCCCTATTTCTCTGCAGCATCTGTTTAGTCCCTAGAATCTGGTCAACACTTTTTCTCTCTCCCTTCTCTAACATTCTTTGTTATTTATTGGGCAATTCATTTTGTACAAAGCTGTGACATTTTCCCCTATTATTATATTAATCTGTACTTTAAATCTTGTCATAGATTTTAGCTCTTACCTTTCTTTTCTGCACCACAGCCTGGCACAGGACCTCATATGAAAATCACACAATACATGAGGATTCTATCAGGTGGGTAGAAGTACTTTATAACTTTGATCAGAGAATATTCCTGTTCTCTTGAAGTGTGTGTCACAGCTTTGGGGAGGGGAGTGGGCAGTAGGGGAAGGAAAGTGGCATCACCCATGAATTCATTTATTCATGCAAGAAGTGTTTTTGGTTTTAGAGCCTCTACTACGTACTATAATAGACTCATTCCCTGTCTCTGAGGAGCTTGACCTCAGGCACATTCAGATCAGATGGGTCTGGTGATCAAAATTTTGCAACCAGGTAGCCTACACATCTTTCTCATTTAGTGCATATTGATTCACTTCAAACAGAATTAAAAATTAAAATGTGTGCTGAGAGCATTCTCTTTCACTTTCTGAGTTGTCTATATCTCTCTGCCTCTATCTTCTTCCTTTTTGTCTTGGTCTCTCTCAATTCTATTTAAAGATTTCTTAGTGGGCTCTGGGGTGTGGACAGGTATTTCTGGTTAAAATATAACTTTTTATTTTTTTGTTAAAAACTCCTGCTGATTGAGTCATGGTTGCACAGGTGCCCTTGTTGGTGGCTTAAGGGAACTTGAGGACTCTGACCTTTTATCTCAGTTGTTTTATATACCTGGTAGCCCTCAGGTTCCATGTGAAATATGTCATATAAACCTGCTGGGGCTCTAAATTCCCCATGGATATTCTTCAGGGTAGTTAATTAAGTGTACCGTACATAGTTTTTATACTACACCTGTAAAGCCACATGTAATGCAGTGCAACAAATGCCAGTGAATTAAAGAAACTTCAGAGAATGCACAAACTGATTAAGAGAATGGAGAGAGTTATTTAGAGAAAAGATTAAAGGAGCTAATTACACACAGCTTGACTGAGCAGAAACTAAAGGGAGAGTTAATGACTCTTTGATATTGTTTGAAGATGCTGAATGTTGAGGAGGAAAAAATATTTTATGTAATACAATGAAACTCTATTAAGAGCAATGAGGCAGAATTGAGAATGAGAATATTTAAATGAAGTACATGTGAACTCTATTAAAGATAAAATTTATTAAATTATGAAGTAGTCTTTCCAATTATCATGTAGAAGCCTCTCCTTGAAGAAATAAAAATAAGCATTTAAAATGGGCTAACAAGTTTTAAAAAATAATTTTAATATTTGTCAGGCAGTTTAAATGACCTGCTGTTTTTTCACATTTATTAGTCTTCAATTTGAGCAATCTTTTTGTTCCAACAAAAACTCATCTGTCCCAGATGTTTCTACTATGTCTGTCCTGTAAAATCCTAGATCTCTAACTGTATGAGAGAGGCCCAGTGTAGCAATATTAAAATAATTGCTTTTTAAGATTTTGTTTCATTGGCACCGTTCTGAGAGTAATGGGAGCTGTCCACCAGGCTATGACATTTCCACGTTTCTATGCCATTGTGTTTTCCTTTCCTGAGTGAGAAAGTTATTCCAGTTCACATAGAAAAATTGTGACAAAGTATTACTATCCAAGCCCCCAAAACCATCATGAAAGAACAAATAGAACATATCTGTATTGTAAGTTGTTGAAAACTGAATAAATAAAATGAACTTAAGGAATTACTTTTACAAAATGAACCAGTTAAAGAATATGGTCATTATTTTAGTGAGTGAGCGGATACTTGTTTATAACAAGGATTACAGTATTGAGGAAAAAAGGCAAAAAAGGAGGCTTGATTGCATGAGTAAAATTCAAAACATAATCATTGAAAACATTGGCAAAGGTTTTGGTGTTCGGATGTTATTGCTGAGATAGCCTGAACTCAGGAAAAATAGTCTAACTTTGATGGAAAATATGGAAAACAAAGTTGGGCCGGGGGATGTCTTCACCAAAGTGCCTTCAAGTGCTAACAGAGAGGCCTCATTTTAGAGGCAACATGGAGGCGGCCACTGTGTGTATTACAGGCGGATTCTCTCCAGCTTTCTCATCCCTTATGAGAATATTGTAGATGTTTAATGAGAAAGAGGTCTCTCACAGTGCATTCAGTTCTTAGCATAGACCTTCTGAATCTTCCTCTGCTTTTCCATCATGGTCTTCCTGACTCATTGCTATTGGATATCCCACAGAGTTTTCTGCATGGCTTTTCCCCCATGTGAGGAAATTCTATTTTAATCTCTTATTTCTTGTTTTTCTTCATAACAGTTGTTGTTTAGCCTTCAAGAGGTAAAGCTTCTAACATTGGCATAGGTTGAGATTAGTTTGATCCAGTGTATGTCTTTTCTATTATCAACATGCTCAATCTCATTCAAAAAACATCAGTGCTGGATGCCCTTCACTTGGATGTTGAGTTCCCCCAGCCTTTGTCTGAGATTCTTACAGAGCTGACATTCTATGTCCCAGCTATTTTGTGGACTACACTTTCTTCATAAAATTTCAACAAAGTTAAATTTAGAGAATATTAAAGTCATTTTTAAAAAAAAAAACCTGATTGAAATATATATATTCTAATCGTCATCTGTGTGTACTAATTTCTAAAGTAGAATAAAGGATATATAATAGATACTTCAGGAATAAAGAAAGTTCTGCCTGTGGAATTAGCAGTTCTATGATGTCAGTGACTCTAAAGGAAGCTACATAATTTTTGGTAGAGAACTTGGTAGCAATGTGGACTAAGTGGGAAGTGTTCAGCCTGTGGTGGTAGCATTAGAGAGATTTGTCGCATTTCTACTGTCTTGTTGCTTCACCTTGAATTAGTCACCTCTCTGAGCCTCAGTTTCCTCACTGGTAAAAAAGGTCAATAAAACCTTTCTTTCTGTAGGGCATTAGAAGTGTAATTCTGCCACTTGACCATCTAAGCATCCTCTAGTGAATTACTTATCATCAGTGCCTTAGTCTTCTAATCTGAAAACAAGAGATAACATTATACCTACCTCATTGAGTTGTGAGGATTTAATGAGCCAAGATATGTAAGTACTTAGAATAATGTCTGACACAAGCTAAATAATATAGAAGTATTTATTATTATTATTGCAGCATCATATAAGGATTAGAAATTATCTTTATAAAATTTACAGGATAGATTATACTATAGTGGCCAAGGAACTAGAATCTGGAGTCCAAAAACTGTGGCTGTCACTATTAAACTTCATGTATCACTTTTAAGCGCTACCTTAGGAGAGTTATTTAACCTTGTAAAGCTCAACTTTTTTTTCAACATCTTTACTGGAGTATAATTGCTTTACAATGTTGTGTTAGTTTCCACTGTATAACAAAGTGAATCAGCTATACATATACATCTATCCCCGTATCCCCTCTCTCTTGCACCTCCCTCCCACCCTCCCTATCCCACCCCTCTACGTGGTCACAAAGCACTGAGCTGGTCTCCGTGTGCTATGCAGCTGCTTCCCACTAGCTATCTATTTTACATTTGGTAGTATATATATGTCCATGCTACTCTCTCACTTCATCCCAGCTTACCATTCCCCTCTCCGTGTCCTCAAGTACATTCTCTACATCTGCATCTGTATTCCTGTCGTGCCCCTAGGTTCATCAGAACAATTTTGTTTTTAGATTCCATATATATGTGTTAGCATACAGTATTTGTTTGTCTCTTTTTGCCTTACTTCACTCTGTATGACAGACTCTAGGTCCATCCACCTCACTACAAATAACTCAATTTCGTTTCTTTTTATGGCTGAGTAATATTCTATTGTATATATGTGCCACATCTTCTTTATCCATTCACCTGTTGATGGACACTTAGGTTGCTCTCATGTCCTGGCTATTGTAAATAGAGCTATAATGAACATTGTGGTACATGACTCTTTTTGAATTATGGTTTTCTCAGGGTATATGCCCAGTAGTGGGATTTCTGGGTCGTATGGTAGTTCTATTTTTAGTTTTTTAAGGAACCTCCATACTGTCCTCCAGAGTGGCTGTATCAATTTACATTCCCACCAACAGTGCAAGAGGGTTACCTTTCCTCCACACCCTCTCCAGCATTTATTGTTTGTGGATTTTTTGATGATGGCCATTCTGACTGGTGTGAGGTGATACCTCATTGTGGTTTTGATTTTCATTTCTCTAATGATTAGTGATGTTGAGTATCCTTTCATGTATTTGTTGGCAATCTGTATATCTTCTTTGGAGAAATGTCTGTTTAGGTCTTCCACCCATTTTTGGATTGGGTTGTTTATTTTTTTGATATTGAGCTGCATGAGCTGCTTGTATATTTTGGAGAGTAATCCTTTGTCCGTTGCTTCATTTGCAAATATTTTCTCCTATCCTGAGGGTTGTCTTTTTGTCTTGTTTATGGTTTCCTTTGCTGTACAAAAGCTTCTAAGTTTCATTAGGTCCCATTTGTTTATTTGTTTTTATTTCCATTTCTCTAGGAGGTGGGTCAAAAACGATCTTGCTGTGACTTATGTCATAGAGTGTTCTGCCTATATTTTCCTCTAAGAGCTTTATAGTGTCTGGCCTTACATTTAGATCTTTAATCCATTTTGAGTTAATTTTGTGTATGGTGTTGGGAAGTGTTCTAATTTCATTCTTTTACATGTAGCTGTCCAGTTTTCCCAGCACTACATTAAAAGGATCATACACCATGATAGAGTGGGGTTTATCCCAGCAATTCAAGGATTCTTCAATATACATAAATCAATCAATGTGATACACCATATTAACAAATTGCAGGAGAAAAACCATATGATAATGTCAATAGATGCAGAAAAAGCTTTTGACAAAATTCAACACCCATGTATGATAAAAGCTCTCCAGAAAGTGGGCATAGAGGGAACCTACCTCAACTTAATAAAGGCCATGTATGACAAACCCACAGCCAACATCATTTTCAATGGTGAAAAACTGAAACCGTTTCCTCTAAGATCAGGAACAAGACAAGGCTGTCCACTCTCACCACCGTTATCCAACATAGTTTTGGAATTTTTAGCCACAGCAATCAGAGAAGAAAAAGAAATAAAATGAATTCAAATCAGAAAAGAAAAAGTAAAACTGTCACTGTTTGCAGGTGACACGATACTACACAGAGAGAATCCTAAAGATGCTACCAGAAAACTACTAGAGTTAATCAATTAATTTGGTAAAGTAGCAGGATACAAAATTAATTCACAGAAATCTCTTGCATTTTCCTGTACACTAATGACAAAAAATCTGAATGAGAAATTAAGGAAACACTCCCATTTACCACTGCAATAAAAAGAATAAAGTACCTAAGAATAAACCTACCTATGCAGTTTTCCTGTATGCAGAAAACTATAAGACACTGATGAAAGAAAATAAAGATGATACAAACAGATGGAGAGATATACCCTGTTCTTGGATTGGAAGAATCAACATTGTGAAAATGACTATACTACCCAAAGCAATCTACAGATTCAGTGCAATCCCTATCAAACCACCAATGGCAGTTTTCACAGAACTAGAACAAAAAATTTCACAATTTGTATGGAAACCCCAAAGACCCCAAATAGCCAAAGCAATCTTGAGAAAGAAAAACCTAGCTGGAGGAATCAGGATTCCTGACTTCAGACTATACTACAAAGCTACAGTAATCATGACAGTATGGTACTGACACAAAAACAGAAATATAGATCAATGGAACAGGATAGAAAGCCCAGAGATAAACCCATGCACATATAGTCACCTTATCTTTAATAACGGAGGCGAGAATATGCAATGAAGTAAGGCTCAATTTTTATCACCTGCAAAATGGTGATAACAATTATAGCTAGTACCTATCATATGCTTATTCAGAATTTCTGGAAGTTAATATCATTATCTCATTTAGTTTTCCCTACAATTGTTTAAGCTAAGTATTATTAATAAACCTATTTTACATGTGAGAAGACTGAAGTATAAAATAGTTAAATAGCTACCTACAGTAGATTAGGCTAATAAGTGATAATGATGGGATTTTAATCCAGGTACTTGAAAGTCTGGAGCCCTTGACCCATGGTATTGATCACCATGTCATTTTACTGCCACCAAAGATGATAATACTCTAGTACCCACCTCATAGTATTATTGTGAGAACTAAATAAACAAATCCATGTAAAGGGTTTAGTCCAAAGCCTGACACATGAAAAATGCTCAATAAATGTTAATTCTCATTAATGAATATGATTATTATTATGTGCTTTGAAAATCTTAAGGCTGTACTACATGGAAGGCAATGTTGGTCAGTAGTTACAAGCATAGATGTGCTAACAGATTTGAGTCAATCTCCTCTTCTTGCTAACTGTAACCTTGGTCAAATTACTTAGTTTTTTTTCTTATCCCTCTATAAAACAGGGAAAATGATAACACCTACAAATGCCAATTATTTGGAGACTCTCATCTCCAAACTCCGCCCTCTCCTTTTTTATTTTACCATTCTGTGATGCTGAAGATGGAACTCAGTGGACCACATTTCTCAAGCTCACTTATTAGCTTGCTTCCAGTCAGGTTCCAAAAATGGGAGATACTGGTGGGAACCCAAAAGATGGGAGGTGGGAAGAAAAGACTACCTTCCTGATTTCAGATCCTATTAGCATCTTTTCCACAGCATAAGAGAGGGAAGGCTCCAGATTTCAATTTCTGTTCTTACTTCTAGTAGCAGTCATGTCCCTTCAGCCTTCTGTGCACCACTGTGTGGGGCCTCTTCCTCTGAGTCTGTAAGTTCTGTTAACCCCACATCTTCCCCTTTTTTTCCAGCCCGAGGATTTTTAGCTACTTCTTGCAGTTACTGATACCCATTTTACCTCCACTTCATTACTTCTCTTTCAATACCTGTGTAACAAATTCCCTGTAAGGAAATCCCCTTGGTTTGGCTTATCTAGCCTAGTCTTGTTCAGGACCCTGAACAAAATACCCGCTCCTAGGGTTCCTGTGAGCACCAAGTAGGATAATGTTAGGAAAAGCACTTACTCCAGTGCCTGGCATAAAGCAGACATTCAAGAACTGATCGTCAGGGCTTCCCTGGTGGCACAGTGGTTGAGAGTCCGCCTGCCGATGCAGGGGACATGGGTTCGTGCCGCAGTCCGGGAGGATCCCACGTGCCGCGGAGCAGCTTGGCCCGTGGGCCATGGCCGCTGGGCCTGTGTGTCTGGAGTCTGTGCTCCACAATGGGAGAGGCCACAGCAGGGAGAGGCCCACGTACCGCAAAAAAAAAAAAAAAAAAATGTGAAGAAGTGATCGTCTCTGGCATTATCTGGAGACAAATTTGTCGAACTTTTCTATTTCTAGATTGGTTCAGGCCCTGTAAGCAGTGTGAGCCATACTCTTCCATACTTTAATGGTGAGGAGCCAGTTCCTGAGTAACCAGAATGAACATAGAGGTTGTGGATGGGAGACCTGAGGGGTGGATGTACTGCTGTTGGCCAGCTGGTGTTGCAAAGGTTTGCCCTGGGTGACTGGTGATATGTTGACATAATTGGTTAGCCAAAACATTCCTTCGGGTTTTTCCATAACATCTTTCGGAAAAACCCGAATGAACTTTTTGGCCAACCCAATGACAAGCCTGTCCTTTTCAGCAGAAACCAAGTGCTGTGTATGGAGAAGTATACACTGCATAAATGTACCTGACACATAGTGAGGACCTATTCACTCACAGAGAACAAGATTTGGGCCAAATTAAATCATCAGCCTAGGGTCCCATCAATTCTTCCCCATCAGTTTCTATAGCTATGGGTAGTGAATGCAGAAATAACTGATATTCATAAATATGTCTCTGAGTCATAGGCTAAAGTAATGGTTCTCAATCTGGTTTTACATTATTATCATCTGAGGCATTTAAAAAAGAAAGCCTGATGTTCTTGGCCTAACCTTCAGGGATTCTAATTTAATTCATGAGGGGTGGGGCCTAGGAAATGGATATTTTTTAAAGTTCTCCAGTTGATTCTAAGGTACAACCAAATCTGTGATTTAAGGATGAATTATATATTTTGCATACCATCATTAAGGTGGCAGAAGACCATATAGTATGTATTTTAAAATATTTCCATTGTAAAATGTCTTTTTTTGAGGAATTGGGGGCTTTCTCTTAGCTTTCTGGGAAACTGGGTAATGTTCACTGCCTTAGATTCACCTCCATAACTGTTTCCTCTGTGTACATTTGGTCTGCGGTGGCTCTTCTTATAGCATAGAGATATCTAAAGTACTTCACAGAACTAGTTCTAGTGTTGTAACTCAATAATTCTTTAAAAAATGTTTTTAAATTGAGGTATAGCTGACTTACAGCATTATATTAGTTTCAGGTATACAACATAGTGATTCAAAGTTTCTATAGGCTATACTCCATTTAAAGTTATTATAAAATATTGGTTATATTCCCTTTCCATATGTTCTTGTAGCTTATTTTATACATAGAAGTTTGTACCTCTTACTCCCCTACCCCTATTGTGCCCCTCCCCACTTCCCGCTCCCCACTGGTAACCACTAGTTTGTTCTCTGTACTTGTGAGTCTGTTTCTGTTTTGTTATATTTACTAGTTTATTTTATTTCTTAGATTCCACATATAAGTGATAACATACAGTATTTGTCTTTTTCAATCTGACTTATTTCACTAGACGTAATACCCTCCAGGTCCATCCACATTGTTGCAAATGTCAAAATTTCCTTATTTTTTATGGCTGAGTAGTATTCCATTGTATATCCATATACCACCTCTCCTTTACCCATTCTGTTGATGGACATTTAGGTTCTATATCTGTGATATTGTAAATAATGCTGCTATGAACATTGGTGTGCATATATCTTTTCGAATTATCATTTTCATTCTCCTAGGATATATATACCCAGGAGTGGAATTGTGGTTCATAGGGTAGTTCTATTTTTAGTTTTTTGAGGAAACTCCATACTGTTTTCCACAGTGGCTGGACCAATTTACCTTCCCACCAATGATGTACAAGGATTCCCTTTCTCCACATCCTTGCCAACATTTTTTATTTGTAGTCTTTTTGATAACAGCCACTCTGACAGATGTGAGGTGATATCTCATTGTGGTTTTGGTTTGCATTTCTCTGGTAATTAGCGATATTGAGCATCTTTTCATATTCCTGTTGGCCATCTGTATGTCTTCTTTGGGAAAATGTCTATTCAGGTGTTCTGCCCATTTTCTAGTTGGGTTGTTTGGCTTTTTTGATATTGAGTTGTATGAGATATTTATATATTTTGGAGACTAAACCCTTATCAGTCATATCATTTGTAAGTATTTTTCTCCCATTCAGCAAATTGTCTTTTCATTTTGTCAGTGGTTTCCTTTGCTGCAACTCAGTAATTCTGAATTCAATTGAAATTCTTTACTACAGAAAACTTCTATATGGGAATGAAAAGGGCAATGTGTGTGTAGCTACAAATACTCTAGCTTTGCCTGCTAAAATGGCATGTGTTCACTTCACAAGTTATCTATTCTAAAGTATCATCAGATGCCTGGAAAGAGAGCTTTTTTTTTAAGGGGGGATTTTTGTAAAATGCTCTTGAAATGGGCAATTGCAATTTATACAGTCTTATAACAGAGAAATACAATTGGAATTGTATTTGCAGAAAGAAGTAATCAGAGGGCCATTGGAACAAAGAAACATGGTAGCATTCACTCTCACTTCCCAAATCCTAATCTTTATTAACCTGCATCTTCCTTGCACACTTAATCAAGTGCGTTTTGTTTGTTTGTTTGTTTTTTATTTTTGGCTGCGTTGGGTTTTCGTTGCTGCGTGCGGGCTTTCTCTAGTTGCAGTGAGCGGGGGCTACTCTTCGTTGCGGTGCTCAGGCTTCTCATTGCGGTGGCTTCTCTTGTTGCGGAGCACGGGCTCTAGGCACATGGCTTCAGTAGTTGTGGCTCACGGGCTCTAGAGCACAGGTTCAGTAATTGTGGCACACGGGCTTAGTTGCTCTGCGGCATGTGGGATGTTCCCGGACCAGGGCTCAAACCCGTGTCCCCTGCACTGGCAGGTGGATTCTTAACCACTGCACCAGCAGGGAAGCCCGTCAAGTGGGGTTTTGCAGTTTATCTTTTACTGTCGTCTTTTGGCTGATTTTTCTTGTCACATCTACTCTCTTCTACTTGTTTTTCCTGTCCTTGAGAACAAGGAAGCTCCTTTTTTTTGTTTCTAGGGACCCTGCTTATCCACAGGCGATCACTGTAATTGAATATCTACCTGTGGAATTGATATGAAGAGTAAATATTTATAAAGTGAAAAGTGTGTAAAAGGTAACTGGCTTCCATTACTTCTGCTTTTCTTTTGACAGGACTTTCTTTTTCCAAGGCCCACTCCCACTTTGCTGAGTAAGTGCACAGGCTTTGGCAGCAGAAGACATAGGTTTGAGTCCTGGCTCTGTCATTTTCTAGTTAAGCAACCTTGGGTAAATAGCCTGAATTTGCTGTGCTTCATTTTAAATGCAGATAAAACAGTATCTGGTCTGGGCTTCCCTGGTGGCGCAGTGGTTGAGAGTCCGCCTGCCAATGCAGGGGACACGGGTTTGTGCCCCGGTCCGGGAAGATCTCGCATGCCGCGGAGCCATGGCCGCTGAGCCTGCGCGTCCGGAGCCTGTGCTCCGCAACAGGAGAGGCCACAACAGTGAGAGGCCCGCGTACCGCAAAAAAAACCCAGTATCTGGTCTATAGGAATTTTGTTAGGATTGAAATAAGATATTTAATGTAAATGAAGTCTTACAAAATGCTCAATAGAAAGTGCTCAATGCATGTTCACTACTTTTGTTTGTGGTAGTCATTAATGTTATTTATTTTTTCATTCAGTTTATTTTCCATGAATAAAATTAGTTCATGAATTCATTATTCATTAATGAACTGCATTTTAAAGTATCATGATTGTCATCTATGCTTGAAATACCATGCTAGGCACTGGTGAGCAAGGTAGAAACGTTGTTTTCCCTTACGGAATTCAGAATCTAGCGGGAGATAAAGACAAACAACTGGCAATTTTTAGGACAATTACTATGATAAGACTTGACCCTTTGACTCATTCATCTCCCCTGTATAGTCAGTCACAAAATCCTTTCTAAAGAAAGTAAAGAAATATTTTCTTTAAAGTGTTTCCAAGCCTCGGCTTTGCAGTCCCCTGCCACCTCCCTCATCCTGTACTTTGTCACTTTATGCCTATCACCACAACAGCCTTTGAGTTAGTGCCCATACCTGTAGTATTGTCTCCTTCATTTTCTTCCTCCATGACCATGCTAATCTTCTTTAAACACTGCTTTCATCGTGTCACTACCCTGCTTAGTAACTTTAAATAGCTCATTTGTTCCTCCTCTCTCAAGTCCAAAGTTACCTGCTAACTTACCAGACCACCCACCATTTGTCCCCAGCTCTATGTAATTATGTTTTCCACTTCTCAGGGTATAACAGCTGCTGTAGAAGGAAGGAATCTGCAGGCCAGGGCCACTAAGTATCACCTCCAGACTTCTCACCATTGTCATAGAGTTGGCTCATTTTGAGTGCTTAACCTGTGCTAGGTATTGTATAGCTGTTTTACAATTTATCTGTAATTCTTATCAAAGTGAGACTCTTAGTAGACATCCTTATCCTGATTTACAAATTAGGAGAAGGATGCTGAGAGGTTAAGGAATCTACCTATGTCAAGCCAGGATCCAAACTCATGTCTCTTTACCTCAACTTTCTTTTCTGTTCATTGTGCCTCTATTCCATGCTGTACTCTATATTATACTCCATACTTCATTTGGTCCAGAATGTCCTTCTTCCCATTCTATTAATCTAAAACCTTAAATTCTCCCCATGACCTAAGTGCAAGTTCAAGTCCTATCTCTTTTGGAAAATGTCTAATTCTTCCTGCCTTCAGTGATTTCCTTCATCTTTGAACTCCGGCATATTAAACATCAATACCACCTTGTCCCTCGCATTTCCCCTTGCACTGTGTTCTCTTGTACCAGTCTATATGTGCCAATCTTCTTTCCCCAGCTGCACTGTAGGTACCTTAAGGGCAAGCACTTTGTCTTACTTCCAAATCCCTCAGATGAGTTGCAGTTTTTCTGAGCATCAGGTCGGTACGTAATAGATGCTTGTTGATAGGACCACTGGTCATCCTTAGCCTTTGAGTTATCTTGTTATCTTAGACCCAGATGGGCAGGACAGAAAGGAGTTAAGAGTAAACCTTCATTCAGTTCAAAAAAATTAAGACACCCCATAAGAGATATGAGAAATACAATAAAAGAGTATTGGGATGAAAGAAAATAGAAAAATAAAACTGGGGACAGTGTTGCTGGGAATGTGACTTAAAACATACAACATAACACTAGAGGTAGGCTCTGCTTTCTAGCAGTCAAAGTCAAAAACAGAAGCCTTCTCTCTTACAAAATTCAGTGTCCATGAGATAAAAAAAACAAATCAATTGTTCATGGGCAGTAAATCTATTTTTGGTATCAAGACCAGACAGGAATTTCTCCCTAACAAGAAATTAAGAGGAAATTGAGTAAATTAGTGAACAACATCCCTGCCAACATCATTACAGTAGTTACAATAAAGGGTTTCGTAGGAATCTTTCTTATAATGACCCTGAGTGTAGCCAATGACATCATAGCAACAAAGTAAAATACAGTTAAGAAAAATTTCTCACGTGGCGAGCAGGGCAAACGCTGTGGTTTTACCCCCAAAACTCTCATCTAGTAAAAGGGTTAAGGCTCTAACTGTTAGAGAATGTACTGGTCCTGATAAATACTCTAGACATCTGGAGGCTCAGATGTAGAAGTTGGGGGATGGCATGCGTCCAGTGGGATCAGATATGGTAGACCTCACCTATAATTCCAGCCTTTTTTCGGATATGTGGTGGTGCCTTCATTCTCCTGGCGACTCTTTCTGGTTTTTGGTAGAAATTCAGACTGTCGTTGGGACAGGGCTCTCCCTGATGGAAACTAGGTGGGGTGTTAGTGCCCCAGCAAATTGGGCTGAGATTCTAGGCACAGTTCTCATTCTGGCTGGAAACAAAGTACTAATCAAAAATTGTAGCCTAGCACTGCCATGCACACTAAGTTAGGGCAGAAATGTTGGAGGATGTGGTTTAGCCTGATGGCTTTCAAATCAGGATGCACCAAATGTTAGGATTAGTGAGGATGGGGCTGAAAACATATCTATGCTGGGGCTTAGTTCTCATTGGCTTATGGGTGGGTCTCAGTGTATGGAATAGAATCACTTAGAGGTGCTTATCAGCATTCATGCTCCTTTGCCCCATCCAGGTCCACCCAGGACCTAGTGAGTCAGTAGTTTTGGCATAGGTCTCAGGGAGCTGCATGTTTTACAAACTCCCAAGTGATTGTCATGTAGACTAAAATTTGAGAACCAGTGGTTTAGGGACCAAGTGGGACAGAACCTACAGGCTTTAGGTATAAGTATCTGCTCTTAGACTGGCTTGGAGCTGACATTAGATACAAAGAAATTTTAGTGGGACTTAGAGGATTAGATGCCATTAAATTTTTTATGAAACATAGAATGATGAAGTGGTTTGGAACAAGTCATTGAATTTAAAAAAAGGATTTTTTTATGAGGAAAGTACAGACAGGGAAATTTAGAAGTTCTCTTAATAATGGGAGAAGGTACAGATTTAATGAATGGGGAAGTTTTAATATGAGCTAGCAGCGTTTCCTGCCATTTGCCTTCCTATGAAGCAGCTCTAAGGGCATCTGAGTTTTATTTTGGGAGAAGGGAAATCTAGAGTGGTTCTACAGGCAGCTAGGGAAATAATAACTTGGCAGCTGATGAAAACAGAACCATAGGTTGCCATAATAAGCAGAATGGCTGGGCACTCTGATTCCAGAAACTTCTCCTGGATTCTGGATACATTTGACCAGCATGAGCACAAAGATCTGGGACATGCAGTGCACATCGCCCTTGATCTTGACAGGTTAGGGGGAATCGTGACAGGCTTTGTTTGCGTTAGCCTCAAAAATAGGTGTTTTGACTGCAAGTTTGTGCAGCTGTCATTCGTGATGAGGGGCTCAGCCCACGCTGCTGCTTGTGGTGTTATTGTTTCATTTGTTTGTTGTAGTGATTTTCAATAGAGAAAGAAAGGAATTGGGGAGAAGATTAGAACCAAAGCAATCAGGCAACTTCAATAATGAAATGCTACACAGGCTTTTGCGATCTGAAGTCTATGCAATCCCACTGCTAATGCTACCCTTGCTATAGGGATTCATCGAGCCTATTTTGTCAGCTCAGCGGGGTTCAGAGCCTCTCTTCTCTGAAGGGAAAAAAGCCGAATTATCACCAGGGTAATGAAACACACCCCTCCCACATTTATGGAGTGTTTTATTAAAAGCATGTTGCTTTGGTCTCACATACCAGTTGCAATAAGTGAGTATAAAATGCCAGAATAGCTCTCAAGGGAAACACTTTCCTTTGTGCTAATTTAAAATTCCTCAAAGAGCATGCAGTCAGGTGTGTTGTTAATATTTGGGCTCTTTGCTACCTGAGATTTTTTATAAAGGGGTTGGTCGGTACAGTATCATAAAGGATCCGCAGAGTTTGGGAGCTACGTGACTGGGGCCAGCAGTTCACTATGACCTTCTTTCAAGACCATTCTGCACCTCCTGATATCCCAGACCCTCAAGTTTATTTTCTTATGTCATTAATCATTAGGGAATTCTAATTAGTGAATAGGCCAATAACATTTTACTAATTAATACTGATAATAATCACCTTTTATTTTTTCTATCTTGATATTTTATTTTGCCAGTGATATGTTCACAATTTACTTAGTTCCTAAAAATTTTAACCCAACAGTACTGTTTGCAAACCGCACCATTAGTTCCATCCAATTAGCATTTTATTCTCCAGCTCATCTCCATCCTAATTCTTCCAAAACTTTAGGGCCCATGTTAAGTTCTAGGACAATTAATTCCTACCACAGCATGTAGTCTAGCAGAGGAGACAGACTTGTAAAGAAATAATTCCAATACAGTGTGATAAGGATAATAATAGAGGTGTTTGCAGAGAGACGTATAATCGAGAAAAGTGATATTTGAGTTGGATCTTTACAAATTGAATGGAAATTCACCAGACTGTGAAGAGACAGGTACTCATTCCAGGGAGAGACCTGCACGTACAAGGGCACAGAGTCATAACAGCAGAGTGTTCAGTATGTTCAGAGAACGGCTGGTAGCTTCACGCCAGTGAAGTATGTGTTGAAAGGCAAAAGATGAAACCAGAAATACAGGATCCAAATTGTGAAGGGCCTATGTTTCACACAGTTGGGCTTGAACTTTTTTCTATGGTTATTAGAAGGCCAGTCAATGGCTTTTAAATAGGGAGACCATATTTTAAGAAGTATCTTAGAAAGATTACTCTGGAAGAAGTATGCAAAATGATTTGGGGTGGACCAAACTGGAGGCACGGAGATCAGTTAAGAGGGTATAGCGATAGTTCTAAAAATAGCTGAGAGGAACTACAATTTAGGCAAAGGAGAGGCGTTGCTGAGCAAAGATCAAATGAACTTTGTGGTCAGCTGTCTGAAGCAGAGAAGAAGAGAGGGAAGAGAAGGAAAGGAGTCTGAGGTTTCTAACTTGGGGCACTGGCTTGGGGCCGTGTCAGTTCAGATAAGGCAAATGCAAGGATGTTCCTGAGTTACATTTTAAGGACAAGAAATTAATTAAGTTCAGTTTTGGAATGATGAGTTCCAAGTACCCTGGATATCCAATTGGAGACGTCTAGAATTTAATTAGATGAAGAGGCCTGGAGCTCATGAAGAAAATTTTGACAGGAGACCTGGATTGAAAGTGTGGGGATTTTTTATTGGCCTTTCTGAATCATGACTTTATAATGCTATTAGTAAACCTATCCATGATGCTTCACTGCAAGGTTCTACTCTCATAAATCTTAAGTATTTTTATACCTCCTGCTGCTGTGTCAGATCTACTCTAGGCTGTACTTGTATTTCTGTATTTGTTCACCCTAAATGAAATGGAGACCTGTCCATTTGTCTTTGTTTTCAATGTCTTTTTTTTTTCTTTTAATTTTTATTGGAGTATAGTTGATTTACAATGTTGTTAGTTTCAGGTATACAGCAAAGTGAATCAGTTATACATATACATATATCCACTCTGTTTTAGATTTTTTTTCCATTACAGAGTATTGAGTAGAGTTGCCTGTGCTATACAGTAGGTCCTTATTAGTTATCTATCTTATATATAGTAGTGTGACACAGCACTCTTCTTTTTTTTTTTTTTAACATCTTCACTGGAGTACAGTTGCTCCACAATGGTGTGCTAGCTTCTGCTTCACAACAAAGCGAACCAGCCATACATATACATATGTTCCCACATCTCCCTCCTGCATCTCCCTCCCCGACACCCTCCCCATCCCACCCCTCCAGGAGGTCACAAAGCACCGAGCTGATGTCCCTGCGCCACGCGGCTGCCTCCCACCAGCCATCCACTCCACGCTCGGTAGTGTATACATGTCCATGCCACTCCCCCATTCCGCCACAGCCCACCCCTCCCCCTCCCCACATCCCCAAGTCCACTCTCCGGTAGGTCTGCGTCCCCATTCCCGTCCTACCCCTAGGTTCTTCATGACGCCCCCCCCCCTTTTTTTTCCCCCTAGATTCCACACACATGCGCTAGCATACGGTATTTGTTTTTCTCTTTCTGACTTAACTTCACTCAATGTCATCCTATTGAATATTCAACAAGGTGAAGTGGAGAGAACTTGAACTTAGGGGCCTGGTAATCACTAGGGCTTTTCACAAATGTTTCGGTTCTTTTCTTACTCCTGGAGCAGCAGGATTACATTCTTCGCCCCCTGTAAGTTAGATTTAGCTCTGTGACCAGCTTTTAGCTCCTGGAATGTGAGTACACGGAGCGTGGCATTTGGCATTTCTAGGCAGAAGCTCTAAGAATTAGTTTGCAAATCACCACACTCCTTTTTTCTGCCTCTGCAGCCTTAGAGAGAGGAGCCCTCATCCGCCAGGGTTCCTAAGTGACTATAATAAGCAGAGTCCCCCATATGACCCACTTAGACAGGTAGTATGAGTAATAAAATTTCCTGCATTAAGCCACTGAGCTTGTTATTCTCAAAGTATAAACCAACCAGTCAGACTGGTAAAGAGATAACTAGGCATGGGCACAATACCTGGCTCTGTTACTAATTAACTAACTCTTACACAACTTCTCTGAGCAGCAATTTCTTCATTTTTGGAATAAGAATAATGATACTGAGGTTGCCAGAGCTCAGCAAGGCCTAGAGACAAGGTATATAAAGTGCCCTATAAATAGAAGCTATTCATTACACTGCAGCTATTATTATCTCTATAGATAGTGGCTCATTTTTAGCATACTGATTTTGTAATACCTTATGGTCATTTCCCTCTGAGATTTGTATTGTACTCAGGTTCCTTGAACATGTTAGCTATATGTTGATCTGAGCTGTTGCTACCAAAGAGGAGAAAGATAGAGCCAAGGATAGGACCAGATTGGCTATGCCAACATAGACCTTCTTACAAATATGCCATTTATTAATGGACTATCTTTAGACTGCATTGTACTAACAATGCACTTGCAAAAAATTAAGTTTTGCATCTTGTCCATGAAGATGTAGAGATGTTTTTCCCCTTGTACTGTATAAAAGGCATTGCGCTAAGCCAGTCATTTTCCTGAGATTGCATATGAGATAATGCCATAGGCTTCTTGAATATTTGTAAACTGTTTGTTTAGTGATATTCCAGCTTTTTTCCCTCCCAAAGACAAGCTTGTTGTGAGTGTTCTGAAATACACAGATAGTTTCTTAACTATTCTGTTTACTTCCAGTGTAGTCTTACACCAAAACTTGTCATTCGGCCATCAAAGTTATCTACCATGATCTGATTATTTGCTTATATCATCCCCCTTATTTAAAACTCTCCAGTGGTCCCACAGGATCACTGCCCGCAGGATAAAGTTTATGGAAGATTTTTATCCATTTGACTATCAAATGAAAATCTAAATTTACATTTAGAGAGGCATACAATAGACCCTTGAATTACGTGGCTGACAAGTTAACTCTCAGAAAACAGAAGAAGGGATGATCAGAATTGCATCCCATAACTTCATTTTGAAAAACATAAATTGGTAATATGGAGGAGGTGGCAACTTTGGGACAAAGTGACCTTGGAAAACACAGAGGTAGAAGAACTGGAGAAAGAAAAGAGTATGAATAAGGTAAATGTAGTTCTAGAATAGTAGAAAGAAGAATTACCTTGAAAGTTAGGTTTGAGGCATATAAAAGGAAGTATCACTTCCTGTCATGGTGTGGACAGGCTATAAATCCTAATTTTTCCAGGTATGGTATGAGCTGGAAATATATTTGGAGTCTAACCAAGTTTAGATAGATTTATAAATACATCACTAATAATTCCATGGAGGGAAGGACAGGTGACAGGACAATATGTATGATATTTGAAGAAAACTTTTGGATCACCCTGTTTTCTAAAAGGGAACTTATATTGGACCATTCAGAAGCTTGGCCAAGGTTAGCCATTGCTTTGTTCTTATATTGTGTCATCACAGTTCAATTTAAATTTTTAAGAAGGAGGCGTGGAATTCTATTCTGCATAAAGCATACTAGAGAATGTTGGAAGTCATAGGTCTGAAAATATTCAATTACAAGTGTGCTTGATTTTTTAAAATAATCTATCCCTCAGTGGGGGTGACAGTAGCTGTCACTACATGCCTTCCCTAGGTAGCTGAATTAATTGGGAAAAGGAAGAATGTGTGCACTGGAGCCTAGGCTCACACACTGTACAGTGCCCGTTTCCTGCAGCCCCGGCAGCACCCTGTCGTGGCTCCCCGTTCTACCTGTGTGATGGCCTTTCAGAAGTGACAAGCAGTTCCTCTTAGGTGAAAAGATTTAACTGGCAATTAAAGAGGCATCCTAGGTTGAAATAAAAAGTAACTGTAGCTTCATAATTTTATTTTCCTAGCATCTGTTCTATTCAAACCAAGACTACTGTGGTGATCTTCATGGAGATAATTCAGTGGTTTCCTAGCAACCAAGTTTCCTGTGGTTTCCTTGGTTATAAGCAATGACATAACTCTTGTGGGCAACTTCAAAAGCTCAGAAGAAAACCCTCCTTCTAAAGAATGAGGTTCCATAAAATTCAGGTTACTGCTCTCTGATTGTCTCTGTTTATAAGAAGAACTCTTTCCCCATGGGTATTAATAACTCTAATAAATGATTATGTGGAGATTGCAAAGTAAAATTACATGCTAGATTATACATTCTTTTTCATTGTTTTTGTAATATGCCGATCCTATTTTTTTTTCTAAATTAAGATACTTTTCCTATCTCTTCTAATTGACTACTATCCATAGACATACCCAGCAGATGAAATTTAGACACTTTTTAATAATTACACGAGGGGCCATTTATAAAGAGAGCAGAGTTGAAGTTGCTCAAGAGTGGGACCCAGTAACACTGCCTTGTTTTCACTGATGAAGTGTACTTTAGAGGCTTAGATGGATGGCAATGTGAAGGATTGCTAGTGGAGTTCATTAAATAACTGTTAACTTATACTGACCAGTAAATTTCCAGCGCCAGCATGATCAGCATTAACCACTTTTATGTATTTTTTCCTTCTATATTCACTTCTAAAGAAGAACTATATTGGGTAGCTGTATTCACTGATGATGTATCTAAAATCCATAATACGGCAACAGAAGAAGGAAATAGAAGCTTACACAATTAGAAGTAGAATTTGTGCTGCATACAGTATTCATCTTTGCATCTTCAGTGCCTGTCATAGAACATGAGTTGTGATAAACATGAAAGACTGAATTAATGAATGACCAAGGGTCAACAGCTCTTTTACTTTTTCCGGTGGAAATTAAGATTTTTAGATGAAGATCGCCATGCTAAAGTAATGAACATTTGGAAAAAGAGAACACTATAATGAATTCTGTACATAAGAATTTTAAATTTTGAGTCAGTCTTTTTCTTTGCATGTTATCCATTTATTCATTCATATATTTATCATGGACCTACCATGTGCCAGGCTGTGTCCTAAGTTCTCAGAGTACAATGATACATAAAATTAAACATAATTCCTGCCTCAAGGAACTTGAAAAATGAAGTTATTGGGAATTATAAATTAATTAAATGGTAGTACAAACAAAAGTAAAAACACAACTTTGATCAATACTGTAAAGAGAAGCTACATGATGGCGTGAGTTTAGCAAGGAAGCCCATTCGGATTTGGGGCTGGGGTGGTCAGGGGAAATCTCTCAGAAGAAGTAACATTTAAGCTGAGAGATGAAGGTTTGAGTAGGCATAGCAAAAGAAAAGACGGTGGAAAATACTAGAGACAGAGAGGAGGGCATGTGCAAAGGACCTGTGAGAATTGAGAGGAACCCAAAAAAGTCCAGTGAGACTGGAGTTCAGAAAGAGGAAGTGAGCACAGAACAGGATGAGACTTCAGTCAAGAAAGATCCCTGAACTAGCCCTCTCTGCCACATTCAGCACTTAGGAGAAACAATCCAGAAAAAGTTTGGAAACATTGCCCATAGTTGTGCTTTAATATTTAGAGTAGTAAGTGTGTTTTAGAAATCACTTAAGACCTTGATCTGAAGGTGAAAATGTAATTCTGAGGTACGGAGATAGTTGAGTCGCTGTAGGATAGGGCTGGTAGTGTGACTGTGACATTTGGATAGACTGTGCTAGTGGACTACGGGCCCAATTTAGGGAAGGCTGAAGGCCAGTCATTGCTTCAGTAATCCAAGCAGAAGGCTAGAGGCCAAACACTCAGAGCCAGGCAAAGAACGTAGCAATAGAGAGGGTGTAGAAAACAGCATTTATTGAAGATGATTTTAGAGTACATGCTCTAGATACATAACTTAATTCTAACAACTACAAAGCAAGGTGGGTATTGTTTTACCTCTTTTTTTCATAATATTAAGAGATTGAGGAATAGGGACAGTAAATAATATACCCTGGATGATGTAATAGCCGTGAGGCTGAGGTTAGGATCTAGGACAGTCTTAGGTTCTAAAAGCTGTGCTCTTTTTCAGTATGATACATCATATTTCCACTCTTCTAGGCTGTAGTTTGGGTCAAAGTGTCTTGTTATCAAGATGCCCTTTCTATAATGGCTGACAGCAGTGAGGGAGGCAAAGACTTACCCTAGTCTTGCTTAACTGAGGCTTCCAGGAAACGGGCAACACTAAATCGAATTTAGCTGAAGTCAACTTCTTCTTTAACTTTTTTCATACAAGCATTTATTTACGTACTTATTTTTTCAAGCAACTTTACTGAATTATCCTTAAAATTGCTTGTTTAGCAATCATTTTCAAATGGACATATTTGTAATTTGACGTTTTAGTTCTGTACCAAGAGGAAGAATATGCCCCTTAAATTTTATGCCCCTTAAATTTTAGAGTCAAACATTTAGAACCAGCACAGACCAAGAGGTCATTTGGACCTCTGAGGCTCATTCATACATTCAATTATTTTTAAAATTGAACTTCTACTCTGTGCTAGGTACAGTTCTAGGCACTGTGAACACTCCATCAAAGTCTTTGAAATCAGAGGAAACACACATACACACACACACACAAAACACAAAACAATTCATTGTAATTCATAGTTAGGGGGTGAGAAATGGTATGAAGTAAAACAAATAGATGAGAGCAGTAAAAGGTGGTTAGGGAAGGACTTTCTGAGGAAGTGACAGCTGATCAGAGACCTGAGGGAAGCTAAGAAATACTATATGGGGCAAGAGAATTCAAGACAGAGGGAATAGAAAACACAGACTCTGAAAGAGGTAGTAGCTTGATAGGTTAGAAGAAGGGCTGCACTTTAGATTTTATGAAAACTTAATGATTAACCACTTTTCAAACTAATAAACGGAGTTTATAGTCCTTGTGTAACAGAACACCCGTTCAAAGATCTCTCACTTACCTAGTGACCTAATGAGTCCCTGCAGCAGAAGACATATACATCCAAATCTAGCTTCTTTTACTTTGGACAATTGTATTAAAAGCAGTTTCCTTTCAGCATTAGGGTTTAATCGACTAAAAACTAAAAATCACTGTTAGCTTATAAACTTTGAAAATCACTTTAGAGTTATTTAAGGCAAAGACACAAACAAATTCAGAGGGAAAATTGTTCACTATCCATGCACAATAATTTATAAATTGTAAAATCATAGACTTGTAGAATTTAAAGTGATCACCAAAGTCATTTAGAAGCACAATGTTAATAACTAACAACATTTATGGAGCCAACCACAATCCTAAATGCCTAAATTATATTAACTTTTTGTCCTCACAACCTTTGTGGAAGTTATTATCCCCGCTTTTTTAAGATGGGGGCAATTGAGGAGCACAGGGGTTAAGTAATTTCCCCAAGATCACAGAACAAATCCTTGGAAAGCAGAGGTAGAATTTTAGCCTTATCCTAATGACCCTAGAATTTGAGTTCTTGATCGTTACTTTGTGCCACAGAGTACCATCAGTCCCGGGAGAACATCCAGTCTTAACTCCACCTTGGGAGTGAATGCTGTCTAATAGAACGTACATGGACTTTTTGAACTAGAAGAACCTTTATTTAAATCCAATTCTGTACTTACTAGCTTGCAATTTGAGTAAGTTACTTAACTTCTCTAAGTCTTAGTTTGCTTATCTATAAAAGTCACATAATTGTACTTGCTAAATTATGTTGAGGAGAGAAAGGAATGACACAAAACGCCTGACACAGCACTGAGTATATATGAGGTAATTTAAAAGAGTATATATGAGGCAATTAAAAATGGAGCCATTATTATTATTCAGGAGAGGAAACTAAGGTCAGAGAAATTATATCACATAGCTAGCTAGTAGTGGAATATCCAGGATACAAATCAGGTTTCTTGATTACGGTATTTCTTGCAGTGAACTAAAGGACTTAGTAGTGACAAGGTTCATACAAAAATAACCCACCAATTTCTCTATATGTCTCTTGCTATTCCAGTTCAGAATCAGTGATATTACTTCGTAGAACTAATTTACTGAACTTGAAGTTGGAACTAAGCTATTTCTGTATTATGTATGTCATGGATTGCGGTGTAATATAATATGTATTACTTTTGCTTTCTCAATTCAATTATAAAATTCTCACATAGGAATGTTTCTTGTTTGTTTGTTTTTGTATTTCTTCTGTGTCCTAGAGCTTTGCCTTCCAGGGTGGGAGGAAAGGTCTTTTATGTGAGCAAACCCACAAATCAACTACTTTAACTGTTTTTTTTTTAAAAAATCAGCTTTATATCTTTTACATACGATAAACTGTAGTAACTTTGAGTGTATGATTAAATGAGTTTTGACAAAAGTATACAGTTGTGTAACCACCACCACAATCATGATATGGAACTACTCTGTCCAAAATGGTAGCCACTAGCCACTTGTGGTATTGATCACTCAAAATGTGGCTAGTCCTAATTAACTTGTGCTTTAAGTGTGAAATATACACTGGGTTTCAAAGGCTTAGTATGAAAAAAATTTAAATATCTCATTAATAATTTATATCAATTATACATTGAAAAATATTTAGATATCTCAAATAAATCATATTATTAAAATTAATTTAACCTAGTTCCTTTTACTTTTTAAATGTGGCTAGTAGAATATTTAAATTACATGTATAGCTGGCACTACATTTCTATTGGACAATGCTTATATACAACCTTGCCATAACCCCTAAAAACTTCCCTCTTGCCACTTTGCAGTCAATCTCCTTTTCCCCCCTCAGCCCTTGGCAATCATTGAGATTCTTTGTCACTACAGTTTTGCCTTTTCTAGAACATCAAATAAATGAAATCATACAGAGTATAGTCTTTTGTATCTGGTTTCCTTCGTTTAACATAATGCTTTTTAGATTTATCCGTGTTGTTATGAATCAGAGGTTTGCTCCCTTATTGTTGAGTGGTATTTATGGAGGGAAATTCCACAATTTGTTTATCTACTTAGCTGATGGACATTTGGGTTGTTTCCAGTTTTTGACTATTGTAATAAAGCCACTATGGATATGTGAGTACAAGTCTTTATATGTACACATGTTTTCATGTCTATTGGGTAAATATAGCAGGATGAGATTACTGGATGATGTATAGTAAGTATCAATATATATGCAATTTTACAAGAAACATCTAAGCTGTTTTCCAAAGTGATTGTAACACTTTACATTTCCACTAGCAGTGTATGAAAGTTCCAGGGGTCCACATTTTCATCAGCTTGATATTATCACTCTTTAAATTTTAGCCATTCTAGTGAATGTCTATGGTGTCTTGTTGTTATTTTAATTTATATTTTCCTATAACTAATGATGTTGAGGATATTTCCATGGGCTTATTGATCATTTACATTTCTTCTTTAGTGAAATGTATCATTAAAATATTTTGCCCTTTTTAAAAATGTTATTTGTCTTCTAATTGAGTTGAAAAGGTAAAGGGTTCTTTATATATACTGGATTTGGTAGTTTCTATTTTTATGTTATCAAGTTCAGTTATAATTTTCTTCTGCAGTATTTAATCTGCTGACAATATAATGCATTATATTTTTTTCATTTAAGATGTTGCAGTTTTCATCTTTAAATTTCCAGTTGGCTCTTTGTTATAGCTTACATTTTTTTTCTTCCTTATATTTATATTTTCGTCTATATCCTGAAACAAATGGAGCATATTTATTGTAGCTTTTTAAAAAGATTTTTCTCTGCACATGTCATTATGTCTGTTATTTCTGGGTCTTTTACTGACTTTTCCCCTATTTATTGATCTTTTTCCTCCCTTTTTATTGATGCTGGACATTTAGGGGTTTACATTGTTTGCTGCTGGATTTTGTTGTGTTCATTTAAATAGTGATAGACATTTTTTCTGGCATGGTTAAGCTACTTGGAATCAGTTTGATTCTTTTGAAGCTTGCTTTTAAACTAGTTAAAGCAGGTTCACAGTAGCCTTTAGTCTAAGATTGATTATCCTTCACTATTATGGTGATAACTAAATGATGATTCATATTGATACTCCATGTAATCACACTGGATGGTGGAAACATGAATTGTGGTTAGCTCTGCATAAATTCTGATAATTGTTCAGACTGGGATTCATTCTTCAGCCTTGGGTAGTTTCCTCTCACAATTGCATATCAGTATTCAGCCTGACTCAATGGGCAACCCTCAGCAGATCCCTGGAGTTCTATCTCTGTACAGCTCCCTCATCTCTAGTGTTCTATCATGCGGTTTCCAAGCCCCTTACCCTCCCTAAACTCTGATCTTTTCAACTCAGTGAGAATGCTGGGCTCTGTCTGGGTTCTTCTCCTTGAACTGCAGCCAGGCAGATAACTGTGGGCTGTACCCTGGGCTTTCATTGGACTCACCTGGCTTATTTTACCTTCTCTAAGGAATCACAGTCGATTATTTTATATATTTTATATTTATTTATAAATAAAATAGATTTATATATTTCCTTGTTGTTTGAGGTGGGAGAGTTAATTCCTATTCCATCATGGTCAGAAGCAGAAGTCTAAACACTTTAACTTTGAAATCAAACATCATCTTTTAAGCCTACACATATTGCATGTGCACTTTCCATCACCAGGTTAGTTGAATCGTTGCTCCCTAGGATCCAAGAAAAATACACTGAAGAATATTAATACATTAACATTCAAGAAAGGTGGTCTAAACCTCTTCAATAAGTGGTGCTGGGAAAACTGGACAGCTACAGGTAAAAGAATGAAATTAGAACACTCCCTAACACCATACACAAAAATAAACTCAAAATGGATTAAAGACCTAAATGTAAGGCCAGACACTATCAAACTCTTAGAGGAAAACATAGGCAGAACACTCTATGACATAAATCACAGCAAGATCCTTTTTGACCCACCGCCTAGAGAAATGGAAATAAAAACAAAAGTAAACAAATGGGGCTAATGAAACTTAAAAGTTTTTGCACAGCAAAGGAAGCCATAAACAAGATGAAAAGACAATTCTCAGAATGGGAGAAAATATTTGCAAATGAAGCAACTGACAAAGGATTAATCTCCAAAATATACAAGCAGCTCATGCAGCTCAATATCAAAAAAACAAACAACCCAATCCAAAAATGGGCAGAAGACCTAAATAGACATTTCTCCAAAGAAGATATACAGATGGCCAACAAACACGTGAAAGGATGCTCAACACCACTAATCATTAGAGAAATGTAAATCAAAACTACAATGAGATATCATCTCACACCGGTCAGAATGGCCATCATCAAAAACTCTACAAACAATAAATGCTGGAGAGGGTGTGGAGAAAAGGGAACCCTCTTGCACTGTTGGTGGGGATGTAAATTGATACAGCCACTCTGGAGAACAGTATGGAGGTTCCTTAAAAAACTAAAAATAGAACTACCATACCACCCAGCAATCCCACTACTGGGAATATACCCTGAGAAAACCATAATTCAAAAAGAGTCATGTACCAAAATGTTCATTACATCTCTATTTACAATAGCCAGGAGATGAGCAACCTAAGTGTCCATCAACAGATGAGTGGATAAAGAAGATGTGGCACATGTATACAAGGGAATATTACTCAGCCATAAAAAGGAACGAAATTGAGTTATTTGTAGTGAGGTGGATGGACCTAGAGTCTGTCATACAGAATGAAGTAGGTCAGAAAGAGGAAAACAAATACCATATGCTAACACATATATATGGAATCTAAAAAAAAAAAAAGGTCATGAAGAACCTAGGGGCAAGACGGGAATAAAGACACAGACCTACTAGAGAATGGACTTGAGGATATGGGGAGGGGGAAGGGTAAGCTGGGACAAAGTGAGAGAGTGGCATGGACCTATATACACTACCAAACGTAAAATAGATAGCTAGTGGGAAGCAGCCGCATAGCACAGGGAGATCAGCTCGGTTCTTTGTGACCACCCAGAGGGGTGGGATAGGGAGAGTGGGAGGGAGGGAGACGCAAGAGGGAAGAGATATGGGGACATATGTATATGTATAACTGATTCACTTTGTAATAAAGCAGAAACTAACACACCATTGTAAAGCAATTATACTACAATAAAGATGTTAAATAAAATAAAATAAAATAAAGGTGGTCTACAGATTATAATGAATATGCTTGTTTTTAAATTTTTAGGTTTCATTTCTATATCAAGTTAGAGCACTAAAAAGCATTTTAACTGGAGTACTTTCCTTTAACCCTTCCATAAACGGCTTCACTCAGCTATGTAAACCTTATTGCTTTCATGAAGGCTTTATAGAAACATATTACACCTTCTGTTTAAAAACACACACAACATTGTAAAGCAGTTATACTCCAATAAGAAAACACACACACACACAATGAAAATTTTATTACCGTAATATACCTCCCATTACTTTTTTGCCCTCTTGGTTGCCAAGAAGCTCTGAACTAAATCTAATTCTTAGACCTTTTGCTTTTGACTTGGTGAAAATCTTGAGCAATTTGAAAGAATAAAGTAATACATGCTATTTAGCATATTTTTATAGTTTCGACTCATTTCAACTTTGTTTTTAATGCCTTTTTATATTATGATTTTAATAGCAGAATATACATTTTTAAATAATAAAAGAATAAAATGTTTTTTACAATGCTGAACACATAGTTGGCAATGCTGAACACATAGCTGGCATTCAGTAAAACCTGATGAAATGGAAGTCTATTGCTGATAGAATAAAGCTAGTGAACATATCCTTTCTTCCTTTCTTGAATCCTTAAGTAAGCAGGCATTGAATTATTTAGTCAATTTATCTCAGTGCCAAGCACATGTCAGCTCCTACAATGTGCAAAATGCTGTGGTGGGTGCTGGGAAATACATTGAGGGATGTGGTCTCTGTCCTCATGGAATAATTACTCCATAATTTCGTTCTTTATTGATGTTTTCAGAACTGGGTGCTTTCTTTGCTTGGAATGTTTCTTTTCCCTATGACACAACTCACCTAGATAATATCCAGTCTTGTTCCTTGCTTCATTCGAATCCATCCTTGCTTAAATGTCACTCTATTGAAGATGTCTTCACTGATTCTGTACTCTGTTCTCTTACTCTGCTTTATGTTTCTTCATAGCTTTTGTCACCACCTGAATATTATGTATGTATCTGCTAGAATTTCCCATTGCTGGCCAGCCATACTAGAACTCATCGAGAACACAGTTTCCAAACTCACTGTTGTTTGTATGGAGGGTATTCTAGGTGTAGAGTTTAACTGCACATCCCCAAAAAGCATTACTGCTGAATCAAGATGCCTAAAGCCTTTGCTGTTACCTATCTATGGCTAAACTAAACTCTAAGCTTTTGAGTTTTTATACTTTGATTCTAGTAGCTAATTCAAAGAGACCCTAGTAGTTTTAAATACTAAGGAGATCTTTTAGGGTTTTTTGTTTGTTTGTTTTTAAGAAAAAAATTTCTGCATTGTACCATTATTCTGCTTTGAATTTATAGCATTATACTTTCAGGGATTTTCCCTGAATAGGTGTGTCTACCTGAGTGTTCTTTATTTCGAATGTTATGAAAATGTAACTAGTCCCAGATAGACTAAATCCTGTAAGTCAGAAATTATCATTCTAGTAGCACATGGGAAGTGATGGGATTAATTTTGCTGTGAGTATAGCTGGTAAAATGAGCAGTATTGTTATTCTTAGAATCTTTGATGTTTTAGAAGGTTACCTTTAAGATCTTTTAATCATACATTTTCAACTTATTAGAAAATACCTGGGCTTATTCTAACATCTTTTTGCTAAAATGCCTGTAAAATAGATCTCTTTTCTATATTTTGATTTGACTTGCATATTTTTTAAATATGGTTCATTAAAATGAAGCAAACCAATATCTTTTATTCTTAGATATGGAAGGGATCTGCAAAATCACTAAAATCAACTTCTTCAGTTTACAAATGAAAAAATAAAATCGAGCCCAACTTTCCTGTGTCAGAACATGACTTCCTCCAAGACACAAAGTTAATGGTGGCAAGGACTAGAAATTAGAAACCTCATGTCCAGCTTACTAACGTGCCAAGTTTCTTTGGCTCCAAATTCTTTAGATATTGTGCCTTAAGTATTGTTTCAATAGTAACATTTTCCTCTTAGAGGTAGATATTCCAGAGAATAAATCACAGTCTACTTTTTAGGAAATTAATTATATAAAAGAAAAGTTCTTTATGATTCTCTATGAAAATAATATTTTCTAAAACAGATAAATGAAGATTTGTCATTAGCAATAGAGTAAAATCACATTGCCTCCCCTGGTTACTTAGTTTAGTTGTAGAAGTGCATTGGAAATGTATTTGTAAATTGTTGATTTTGTTAAAAATTGGCATCTGCTTCTGGACAATCACTATGACTCTTCATGGAAAGGTTAAAATGAGTTGATTTTGTTGAGTAAGAGAAATCCTGCCTTACATGTGCTTCTTCAAGTTGCTTCCTCCTTCTCTAGATCTTGAGGAAGCTCAAGGACCCGAGACAAGGCTTATGTTGAACATATTTCTCCAAAAAGCTTGAACTTTATTTATTTAGTCTCCCCCCCCCCCCTCCTGTCCTTTCTTCCTCCCTCCCCCCCCCCTCCCTCCTGTCCTTCCTTCCTCCCTCCCTCCCACCCTCCCTCCCTCCTGTCCTTCCTCCCTCCCTCCC